>NC_051211.1:55723703-55948703 GCF_015220715.1 Pygocentrus nattereri
ACCTGCACTTCTCTAGAGTTTTATAAAAACCTAACAGGTGGCTACCAAAACTGCCAAAGCTCTTACATAATAAACTTATCCACCAGCTTCTCAGCTTCCCCAAAACATTTTCCAATTGATCTCAATAAAGGCGTTGATTTCCCTTCATAAATGCTCCTAAATCAACACCTCAAAGATGGGCAGCTAGTGAGCAGCACAGTAGATTACTAAATAATAAGTCCTAGTATGTAATTCTAGATTAAACAGTATTTTTTCCCAGTTTAGAGGACACAGAGTTAACCTCACAAGTGTGGATCACTGAAAATTAGAGTTATAATGACTCATAAATAAGCCTTTTTAATCTAGAACCGCTTTAGTGATTTAATTTATTCAAGGCAAACAGTTGCATGATTTTTTTAAGTGAAGTCAACTAATTTAATATGAACAGCAGCTACTCAAGTTGTGGCCTGGTGCTGCCGATGAAGCACGCTCGTGTCTGAGGTTTCCAGTCCTATGATGTCAGTAGCGAAAGCGTGGGATTTCTAGCACGTATTTGCATTAGACCCAGGACTCGTCCAGATGCTAACGGAGAACTACGAGCTGACAGCACCTGCTCGGAGGTCTGTTAGTAGAGAGAACAGTGGTTCTCAGGGCTTAGAAAGCAGACAAGAGTTGTGGAGTAGCAGGCAGTTAGAAGTCCTCACGCCGAGTCCCTCCAGATCTGTGCATCTGTTTCCTGTGTGAGGAAGAAATTGAATTCCGATACGCTTATCTGAGCATTTATTACTGAGAACAGGAGCAGTTGTTGCTGTTGGAGGTACAGTGCTGCCCTTAGGGTGGTCCTCACTCCCACAGCCTGGCTGACAATCTAACAAAGGAAGAATTCAGACTGTATTTAAACCCTGCTACATGACACTGGCATAATCAAGCCGTAAACAGGCCACGGAGATGACAAACGCTGTCATAACAGATTATGTAAGGCAACGTAACCATAGTTACAATTACTCGAGTACATGTACTTCACGGAATTTATACTTTCCCGAATCCTATAAATCATCATCCTTAAAACGATGATTCTTTCACAGGTCCTTTAGGAAAGGGAATGAGTCTAACTAGTACCATGAATTCTATGGAGAACCATTTCATACTTAAATGGTGCTTTTCATGCATGCATTACAAATATGGTGGCTTAAGGGTGCTTTAGCAGAGGGAATGGTTCTATTTAGAACCATGAGTTCTGTATAGACCCATTTTTCAAAAAGGTTTTATATGGTTCTGTGTTGAGCCCAGTTCTGTATAGCCCCAAAAAGCTTAACATCATAACAATAAAAGAACCATTTTTGGTACTATGTTGGACTGTTTTCAAAACAACCCTATGTAGAACCTTATACAACACGTTCTCCATCAGTCTGAAGAACCGTTTCACCATTGAAGCATTTAAACTGAACCGTTTCCTTTAGTAAAGATCTTTTATACTCGAGTATATTAGTGAGCGAATTCACTTCTTTCTTACTAATATTACTGACTTATTTCTCATTTTTCTGTCTCCAGTTTCATTGTTTCGTTGGTGACGGCATCTGCAGGGCTTCGTGATTGTTCGCATCTCCGACTTTGCACGTGGTTCATCTAAAGCATTTCTTTCCCAGCTCTGTGTGGTTGGTTTGTTGTGAAAAGCCAGCCATTCAAACACGTCAGCACTTTATATTTATCGCATTTACATACCTGTCCAGGAGGAAAGTCTCTAAGGCTACGTTTACACAGCAGGTAAACACACTCAATCCGACCTCTTCAATTCCGATTTGAGATGCTTTCATATGTGGTTCTGAAATCCACATTAGAGTTCATGCGACTTTTACGTCAATCCAACTCAACATTGGTCATAATTTAGAGATTCCTGAACATTTAGGCTGATTTTTGTTAGATCCGTGAACCAAACGTTGAAAGAATCCGAGGACACGGACCAAAGAAGTGTCCGTGGCCAAATGACGTGCCCTTTTTACGGAGAACTTGAACATATTCTGGGTGATGGGCCCAGTTGTCAAACACTGGAACTTTATAATCGCTCCTGTGATGCTGGCGAAAACGAAACTGGCCCTCATGACTGTTTACCTCTGGATGAGCCGCCACCTGAGGCTCTGTTCTTTTGTGCATGTGGGTCGGTTTAGGAGCTGATCTGTTCAGACGGATGTCGCATACAGACCACTTTTAAAAGATAATCTGAATTTGGATTTGGTAAGAAAGCCCTGCTGTGTAAACGTAGCCTAATTCTGCATCCAACACCATCCCTTCCTCCTGTAATAAAGGCGATTAAAGCGCTTCTTCAGTCTTGATTCCTGTTTCAGTGCGTCTCTTTTCTTTGGCAGCACAGCGTGTTACTAACTGGACTACACCATGTTTTCACAGGATTGCTACAGCACACAATACTCTGGTGCTGATGGCAATGATGAAAGATATTTAAACTCACCGCTATGGGCTCCGTGCTGCGTGAGGAGCTCAGGGTGACAGGCCATGCAAAGTGGTAGTTGGTTTTCTAGCTGCTATTAGTGAAATAGGTGTTGTTTGATAACTGTGTGAGGTCCAGGAACTGACCCGCATGTAGGGCTTAATGTTATATACATGTTTCTCTGTCTTTGTGATAATACAGTACATAACATTTCCCAAATCCATAGAGCCGCCCTTTCCGTTCCATGTCATCACGAGGCTCACATCTGGAGTTATGAGCCTACGAAGAGGGGCTGAGATACACGTGCCTCTCACCGTGTGGAGCTGCTGGATTCGTGTGTCCGTCTACATTCTGTGTGAAACTGACCGATGGATACTCAGGAAATCACTAAGGACTGACCGTCACGCCGGAAACCCTTCATTCTTCACTCAGTCCAGCTGCTGAAGCAGGTTTGGAAAGTAGTGATGAAATCAATGGAGCGTTTAGATGTGAAACATATGAGTACCGTGTTTTATGAAGAGCCTTTAGAAGAGAGTTTAAGAAGATGTGAACAAATCCAGAAAACATGCTTGTGTTGGTGGAGGGTGGGCTTTACCTGCATTACCTCCTCCTCGGTTTTGCACTGGGGTTCTACTGGGCTGGTCATTTCTAGTCTTTAGAAAGTTTTGCCGTTGAAACTCCTGTTCAGTAAAGACCGTTTGTCCATAAGTGCAGTGTTCTCCTCGTCTTGTTCTGCACCAACGTTACAATGATTAGATATTTGTACTAGTAATTAAAAAATAAACTGACCAATGCACCTTTAATGGCCATTACTGTCATTACAACCCATGGCAGTATACGATACGTTTATAACATGAATGGAAAATCGGTTTTCCTGGCCAGATCTTCAGTAAAACTGCCAGTATGATACCTAATCCCCACCACTATCACATTCTGGGACTCAGTGAGGACAGATGAGGGAGCGAGTGGAGCCCTTGCACATGGTTGAGCTATGCATAATCATAAAGAGATGTTGCTTTCACACATTAAGAAGCCAAGGCTCTCATTCATCTATGGTGCATATGTGCACATTTGTGCAGAAACCGTACTTAAAATCAGTTCAACTCAAAGTGTGACGCTACAGACCTTTAGCGTGAGACTGTGTAAATATGTGGACAGCTCCAACCATGCGTGTGTACAGCGCCTGAGGGGTAGAGCCATGTAATTACAAGCGAAATGAAACCAGATAAGCATGAATTATTTCAAAATACTACACTACAGTGTGTTTAAAAGTTATTTCCGCCTGAGAATTCAATGTGGCGCCCTCTCAGATTCCATATGACTCAAATCGCTAACTTAGAGAATTGCATTTAGAACGCTGATTGGAAATTGTTAAGGTGAAACAAATCTGCCTAAATATGTCCACTTAATGCACCATTCATTCATGTCCCACATAAAAGGGGCCGTTAAATATTCCAAGGGATTTCTTCACCCTTATTTCTTGGAAAATGTCTCTCAGCGTTCGACTCTTTACGAGCCAGAAGTCACTTCTCATCACCAGCTTCTTGTTCGAATTTTCCCGTTCCACCTTAAATGGTTCAGCAGTGACATTCTGGCACCAGGAAAACAGGAAAACAAGAAGCTGGCGAATGAGAAGTGACTCAGTATTTGTCAGTTTATCATTACAGATTAAACGTCTCAGGAAACCAGCTGGAGTGACTATAAACACTGATCAGTCCTTTCATCTCCAGATTATCGATGTCCGTCTTAAATCTCTCTCTTTGCCGTTTCGTAGCTGCTAGCTGGGCGAGACTGTCGTCTGTGTTGCTATGGTGACCAGCCGTCTGCGCTGATCTTCAGGGTTAAAGGGTGAATCAGCAGTTCTACATTAACTCCAGCGTTTAAGACCATTTACTGTTAAACTGTGTTGAAGGATCAGCAGAGCTTTATTTTACTGTAGAGGAGGATTATTTTATTATTACCTGCTGATCTGATTCAGCTGTGGAGCCGCGACAGGGCAGTGGAGGAGCTGCATTATGCCAACGGTTTAAAAATGCTCAACATTTGGGAAAACAGTGTTTCTTATTGGCGCATTTGAACATTTCGATCAAGGTGTGGTTGACTTTATGCAGGATAGGAGCGGTTAAAGAAACACGTTCAAACTCATGTTGCGGCTGCGTCAGTGACCGTTTCTACTTGCTCTACTCGTAAGACCTCAAAGCTTTGGTCTCACACAGTCAGATGTCTGCAGGTTGTCCAGCTTTCTGCCCAGCACCCCTGCAGAGCTTGCTAGGCTTCTCCCCATCTGCAAAAAGCATGAAAAGTCTCCCAGAAGCATTTTCAATATTTTATAAATGAACCTGTTGATTTGACCTACAAAACCTGAAATACAGAATCATCTCAGCACTACAGAAGCATCATTTCATATGCCTCACACCACAAAACATCATGTCTCAGCAAATAAAAACCATCTTTAAATGTAGTTACTGTGTCTAATGTTTCTCTTTATCTTACGTCTTTACTTGTTTTAAGCTTTATTTCTTTTAAATGAGTAAAATTATCTTTTCATTATCTCTCGAAACAAGAAATGATCTGTGACTTTCACAACATGCAATTACTGAAAACAAGTCAAATTGTATAGAAACAGGTGGAATCATCTTATAATATTCTTACAACTGTCTCAATGAAAAATATTCGATATATTGGCCACATTTTAAATGTTTTTATTTGCCTTTTTTTGCGGTGTAATTTCATTAGACCATGTTAGAACCATCATGTTACACAATATGAACCTACACTGCAAGAAACGGGACCTTGGCAAGTAAAATGATCTTACATCTAATTAATATATCTAATATTTCCCATTTTAAGATCATATTATTTAACTCATTTCAGTATGTTTTTCTTGTTTTAAGTAATTATATTAAATCAAATTCTCATTATATTTGTAGATAATTTTACTTATTTTAAAATTTTATTTATTTTAAAAAAGAAAGATGTTTGCATTAAAAAACTCTCTGCAGATAGGGTGAAATAAAGACCGTTTTACTCATAAATAAAATATTTATAACAAGTAAAAAAAGGTCTATCAAATAATGTACACTAATATTTTAATAATAATAATAATAATAATAATAATAATAATAATAATAATAATAATATCTTCCACAAACTTTTAGAAGCTTCAAATGTCTGTTTAATCTAGAACTACCTTTTAAAAACAAAAAATTCTGTTCCACCTTAAAAACTGCAGCAATGTAACTGCCTTAAACTGCCATTTAAGCTGGAATGGAAAGTTGGAACAAGAAGAAATTCCGGTCTCATCAGAACGTGTTCACATGAATTAGCTTGGCACTAAAAACTACAAGAATCCTAGAGGGAAGAAAACAGAAGCTGGATTTATCATTGAGGTGAGTTTATCCTCATGTTTTGGTCGAGTTTTGACATTTATGACCCAAATTAATCAAAGAAATGTAGAGTACAGTGGATTTGACAGAACAGATCTGAGAGCATATCAAGATTTTACTAAAATGCATCTTAAAATAAGTTCCAGATATGTATCAGACTGGGGTTTGACTCCCTGCTCAGGCAACCACAGTGCACTACACCAATAAGAGCCCTTGGGCTAGACCCCCAACTCTACATTCGTCTATTATAACTAACATGATTTAACTGTACATCACTCTGGACAAAAGCCTCTGCCAAATACATAAATGTAAATATAACTGTACATTCTTAAAAGAGGTGGTTCTTTAAGGGTTCTTTAGTTAAATAAAAAAGAAAGGAACACTCAAATAACCTTTTTCATGATTAAATGGTTCAATGGACCATGAAAGAGTTCTTTGGATTGATGGAGAACGTGCCATCAATGATTTCTTTTTCTTTAAAGGGTTCCAGATAGCACCAAAAAAGCTTCTTCTATTGTTATGATGTGAACTTTGACATAACGGAGGGACCCTTTTTGGTGCTGTATAGAAACGTTTCAAAAAGGTTCTAAATAAAATC
Organism: Pygocentrus nattereri; assembly: GCF_015220715.1. Lineage (NCBI taxonomy): Eukaryota > Metazoa > Chordata > Actinopteri > Characiformes > Serrasalmidae > Pygocentrus > Pygocentrus nattereri. The sequence goes on from NC_051211.1 coordinate 55,730,110, forward strand.
ATGTACAGCACATTGTACATCAGGCACAGAACACTTTAATCATGCAAATGACCATTTTTTTTGTATTGTTATTATTTATTGTTTCTATTGTTACTTCCTATTTTAATTTTCCTACGAGATTGAAATTGTTACAATAGCAGAACACTTGTTGGGTGTTATATAAAACCATTTTTAAAAATAGAACCACATACAACACAACACATCCTCCGTTCTTCCAATGATCCATTCCACCATTGAAAGAACCATATAAGCATGCAAACGGTTCTTTGAGTGTTCAAAGACTGAAGTAGAACCCTTTTCATTACTAACGAATGCTTGAAGGACCATCATTTTAAGTATTTAGATCTAACAGGTTTTAATTGTGATTGTATGAATTAAATCAGTGATATAGTGAAATCGTGGGCAAACTATTGAAGCTTAATAATCCTGTCCTAAAAAAGTGAGCTTAAAGCAATGAAGCTAGAACATAGCGTCTGCTTAATGTGCTGTCCATCTGATGTAAATGGCTCTTTCTGTAGAGAAGCCCAAATTAGGTTCTAGCCCACAGGCTACAGTGTAGTGCTGTGGTTTTGGGTGATTTTTAATCAACGTCTACACAGAACAGTCGCGCCACGGGAAATACGAGCATAGACGCCGAGTGAAATCCAAGGGTGTGAACACCGTAAAAAAGGGTGTGATGTTTGAGGAACATCTCTCTGAGCCACACTGGGGGCCATGATGAAGAAGAAAGCCATGACCTGAAGGCTCCACATCAAACGGAAGACTGAAGGCATCTTCCTTCTTAGACTGAACAGATTTATCTACACTCTTAAAAAAAAAGTTCTTCAAGAGTTCTTCAGTAAAGTAAGCAGTTCTATAAAAGAACCATGAGGACTCACCGAACCCTTTGCACGATTGTGTTCTTTGCACCATGAAAGGGTTCTTCAGGTTGGAGAATGTACTGCAAGCGTGTCTCTAGCAGGTAGTCCATGTGTGACTTTACCCCGTACAGCTTAACCCACCGGCCCCAGATGTTCTTATAATGCATTACTTAGTTTTAATCTGATGTGTGTAAAAAGTCCACTGTAAACCTGAGCCCTTCGATTTCAGCTGCAGCATAAAGGCAACCGCTGTGAGCTCAGCAGGGAAGCAGGACGTGTGACTTGATGGCTGTTTATAAACCCTGCAGTCTTCAGCAGTTCACGCTGACCACCAAGTCAGCCAAAGTCTGGATAAGTTGGAAACACATGCAGCCATAGAGAAAAGACCGCACAACCACTGCCCACTTTCCCCAATATGCCTTGCAAATAACAGCTACATTTAACTTTTTGACAAGTCTGTGTGAATCTGTGTCCATTCAGTCTAAAGAGCATTTGTGAGGTCAGACACTGAGGCTGGACGAGAGGGTCTGGCTCATAATCTCCGTTCTAGCTCATCCCAAAGATGTTCAGTGGGGTTGAGGTCAGGGCTCTGTGAGGCCACTGGAGTTCCTCCACACCAAACTGGTCACTCCATGTCTTTATGGAACTGCTTTGTGCTCAGGATCTCAGTCCTGCTGGAACAGGAAAGGCTCTGCCCCAAACTGCCGACCCAAAGCTGGAAGCTTAACTGTGTACAATGTCTTTGTGCTGTAGCTTCAACATCACCCTTCACTGGAACTGAGAGCCCAAACCCTGAAAAACAGCCCAGCCCATCATCCCTCCTCCACCAAACTTTACTGCTGGCTCTGCATTCTGGTAGGTGACGTTCTCCTGACATCCACCAAACCCGGATTCATCATCAGACTCACAGAGAGAGAAGATTCATCACTCCAGAGAACACGGTTCCACTGCTCCAGAGTCCAGTGGCTGCACTTTACACCCCTCCAGCCGACACTTGGCATTGCGCATAGTGATCTAAGGCCTGTGTTTAGCTGTTCAACCATGGAAACCCTTTTCATGAAGATCCTGATGCTCATTTCTTGTGCTGATGTTGCTTCTAGAGGCAGTATGGAAATCTGCAATGAGTGATGTAACAGAGGAAAGGGATGCATACTGTGCGCTTCAGCACTTGGCAGCCCCACTCTTTGAGTTTGTGTGGTCTATCGCTTTGGGGCTCAGCTGCTGTTGCTCCTAGATGCTTAAGTTTCAAAATACTAGCACTTACAGTTGTCTGGGGCAGATCTAACAGGGCAGAAACTTCACGAACTGACTTGTGGCAAAGGTACGAAAAGTACGATTCTGTACGATTGTGCTAAAATTTACACACCCGTCAGCAAAAAGTGTGTCTGAAACCTAAACTCGATGATTTAGAAGGACGTCCACATAGTGGACCTCTTGTACTCTTGCTTTTCAGTAATGTCTGATTCATGTGCTCTTTAACTACTAGGTCTTTTTTTGTTTTTTCTGAGATCACCTGCTAAAGGATTGATCTCACCAAAAAGAGATTGAATTAGCTGGAGCCAAAGCACTGCTAAATGCCAGAAATATTGGCAGAAACCTCTGTCTGCTTCAAGCACTGGCTAAATAAACTGGACAGATGATGAATGCATGACCACATTTAGAGATTCAGTAGTCTTTAAGTTTGTATCAGAAGCCTTGGACAACTGGGACCAAGCGTGGACTGAAGAGCTGCTCAGTCTCACTGATTCTCTATCGCTTCCCTGTTTATTGCTTTTTTGGAATTCTTGGTCAACTTATGAAAGGAAAAAGAAAAAATATATAAAGTGCATCGCTCCTGGTCTCACAACCAGTTTGAGCAGGTGAAGGTCCATCCACACTTAAAGATAGTTTTTCAAGGGTTTCTTGGTAAAGAAAACGGTTCTATATAGAACCACGAACACTCAAAGAACACTTTGCATGCTGAAAGTGCTTCAGACTGGTGGAGAATGTGATGTATATGGTTCTATATAGCACCAGAAAGGGTTATGCTATAGTTACAAGCTTCACAACAACTTTTCAAAGAAGTTCTATAGAGAAGATACAGAGCCATCTTAAGCACATTCTCTATCAATTGGATGAAACCTTTTACTATGCAAAGAAGTTCTTTGAGTGTTCATGATTCTATATAGAACCATTTTTACCAAAGAACCCTTGAGGAACCAGCTTTTCTTTAGAGTGTACACATCTACAACAGGATCCTTTATGGGACGTTACCCACATTACTACACTCGTCACTTCATATCGGTCACAGGCTTCTGAATGGCTGAGAGACGAGGAGCTAAAGCTGCAACGTTTCTTCCAGCATTCTCAACCACACAAATCCTAGGAGATCAGCTGTTCCACTACAACCAGATATTAGAACCTTTTCAAAAGAAATGGCATTTATAGTGCACAAAAAATCGGAGGTCATTATATAAACTGATGATTGAGTGACTGCACATTGTATTTAAAGCCATTTAGAAGAAGTTGCAGCACTATGGTTTATAAAGTGAAAATCTTGTGAAAATTTGGGATAATTTTTATTTTAAATTTTAATATGAAGGTGCCAGAAAGGCTTGTTTGGAGTGATGCCCTACAGAAGCCTTTCTGACACTCATTTTTAAGAGACTACGCCAATGCGTGACGTGCTTGATTCAGGGAATAATGACATTGATTTTTACTGCAACATTTTCCATAAGAGAACCATAAGCATATCTTTGATTTTGATCAGCCTAAATTAGAAGGCAGGGGAGACATGTCTCAAATGGAAAGGTTCAAAGGCTGAACATGTCATTAATTTATTTTATTGATTAACTGCAATGCAGCTGGCTTAGAGGTAAAAAGCTCTATTCAGTAGGATTAGTATTACCTGGAGAAGCTCTATAATTTAACTGATTAGTAAGGTCAGTAATTTCAGTATGAGCTGCGCTGTCCATAGTTTTAAGAAGTTTGGCCTGTCATACATTAGTATTACATTATGTTTACATTCAGTCTGTGTGGAAATTTGGGGAAATTGTGGACAAACATTACCATTATATGAATCGTCCAGTCAAATATCTTCCAAATGACATTACAGAACCTTTGACGGTGCTCGGTCAGTGTTTATCAGCCAGGCCTTCAGGATCTCGTTCCCGCGCCTTAGTAAGCCGCGACCAGGCATCAGGAACTCGTTCCCGCGCCATAGTAAGCCGCGACCAGGCATCAGGAACTCGTTCCCGCGCCTTAGTAAGCCGCGGCCAGGCATCAGGAACACTCTGAGCTTGTTGCTTAATTTCAACTCCAATCCTGGGCAGCTAAAAACAACAAACAACAACAACATTAATATCCAAACATTTATGGAAGTAACTGGGCATTTTCATTTCATATGAGCTCCTGGTCCATTAGTCAGACTTCTCACATGAACATCTGAAGTATCCAGTGTTGTCTTCTTTGTGGAAAAGGCAAATAGAAATGCATCACAGCTGTACTGGATTTTTCCTAATTGCATCCACCAAATATCTTTATTAATTCACTTTAAAATATGGACAGGACTTAATTTAAAGGCTTCTTACCCATTGACATGACACATGCATAAGCGCTGAATAATGTATTTAAAAAGAAACACTTGAATATTTATGAACAGTTTATGTCAGTATTTGCAAAATAGCGCTATGAAGTAAATCAGACTGTATTGGCATAAGGGCCCTTAAACTAAAGTTATGGACATTAATTAATTAATGGATCTTAAAAGATGAAAGCACCATATATCAGTATATTTTTTTTTTACCGTGAGCCTTTTGTAAACGACCCGCTTGACTACTTCTTTTATTTTCTGCACTAAAGTCGGCTTCCTTAGTTTATTTCCTGACCTTCCGTGATATTACAGCATATTGATTTGAAGCAGACTCATCTCTCTCAGCTCTAACACATGTAACGCTTTCAGTCCTCAGACCAAAGGAAGTGAGGGCTCCTGGGTAAAAGTCCTCTCTTTGAGTTTCCTGCAGATCTTTTGGCAAAGATGGTGGAGCATCAACACTCCCAGAGAACTGTCAGTATCCTGCATGTCAGCCAGACATACGGGGTGAAGATATTTTGAGCTGCTCAGTTGGTTTGTTCTCTACCTCTTCAAGGGCTTCATAAGAAAACGTCTCACTGTGTTGTAGAGGTGTCACGATATGCATGTTAATATATTCGTACAGGGGTCGTGAGACGATACGTGCTGTGAATTGGATAGTTAGATTTTGTGCTATGAAATGTGTGATAACAGTTCTATTTAATCCAATCCATGACACGACTACAAGCTCTCAGAGGTGGAGAAAACTAGGTTGGTTAGTCTGTGCTGGATGAAGCTAAAATTTGCTTCTTATTCACCGGCGTCTTGGTCTAAAATCTAGTTGACATACACTACATTTCCAAAGTGTTAACACTCCTGGCTTCACACGCATATGAACTTGAGTGACATCCCATTCTTAATCTATAGGGTTTAATATGATGTGCAGTCATGTTGGAGCAGGAAGGGGCCGTCCCCAAACTGTTCCCACAAAGTTGGGAGCGTGAAATTGTCCAAAATCTCTTGGTGCTGAAGCTTTAAGAGTTCCTTTCACTGGAACTAAGAGCCCAACTCCTGAAAAACAGCCCCACACCATGATCCCCCCTCCACCAAACTTTACACTCGGCACAATGCAGTCAGACAAGTACCGTCTCCTGGCAACCGCCAAACCCAGACTCGTCCATCGGATTTCCAGATGGAGAAGCGTGATTGGTCACTCCAGAGAACACGTCTCCACTGCTCTAGAGTCCAGTGGCGGCGCTTTACTCCACTTTGCATTGCGCTTGGTGAAGTAAGGCTTGGATGCAGCTGCTCGGCCATGGAAACCCATTCCATGAAGCTCTCTATGCTGTTCTTGAGCTGATCTGAAGGCCACATGAAGTTTGGAGGTCTGTAGTGATTGACTCTGCAGAAAGTCGGTGACCTCTGCGCACTATGCCCCTCAGCATCCGCTGACCGCTCTGTCATTTTATGTGGCTGACCACTTCGTGGCCTGAGCTGCTGTCGTTCCCAATCGCTTCCACTTTGTTATAATCCCACTGACAGTTGTTTTTTTTCCTTCTCTTGTAATTTACCATTTTGGATATAGGAGAACCGGCAACCTTCCGGTTACAGGGCTGGTTCCCTGACCTCCAGCCCACGACTGCCCGTGTAGAATATGTAGCTGGCATCAAATTCATATATTTAAAAAAAAAATAAGAATGAAAAATTGTTTCTACATTTGTTGTCTATACTGTTTTCAATTAAACTGTTTAAATGACAATAATTATTGCATATTGTTTATGTACAGATATGTCCAACTTTTTTTCAGCTTTAGGCAACAGGTCTGTAGTTGCTCAGCCACTAATTGATGCTTTTATAAAATAATTTCATGATTACGATCAACACAATGCAACACTCCAGACTGACTTTTAGTGTATTTTTTACATTTTGTGTGTCGTTTTTTGGACAACTAACCATTTTAGACAGGTAAAAATGCTGTGAACTCATGATCCCTAACATGCAGCAGAGGCACTATGAAAACTCGAAGACTGGAGCAGAATCAGATGACACTGTTAGGGAACTCAGATAACAGGGGAGGGGGGGGAAAGTGGGAATAAGACCTTCCTAAAATCTATAGCACCACCTCATCTTTGAATTTAGACTGACTTGGAAATCCTTTAAATCAATATCTTGCATGCATCGTAGACACAGCATGAGCAAACGTGCTGTATCACCCCACAGCTCGGTCACGTCCCCCTTCGTCCACCATGGAGAAGGAATTGTTGCCGCAGAGTGAAAAATGAGTAAATGGGTCAAATTACTGAAGCGTTCCAGTCGAGTCAAATACATTCTTTCAGAGAAAGCATTCAACGTGCTGCGGCTGAGCTCATGGGCAAAATGATTTTCATGGCCTTGTGCACTTTCAAAGCTCAAAACAGCACCTTCATTAAAACATACCAAGACTGTAAGTGACAACGTGTCCCCATTGTTGAAAACAGAGTGCCGGTACGCTGTGTGCACTATGACCTGTAGTGAGCTTTAAGTGAAATGCCTTTTTGCACAAGACTCACGGCTGCAGCGTTGAGCCAATAATTCCAAGAAATCCATTACAAATCAACAGTTAGCTCTCAAACTGTAATGGGGTTACTTATTCTCACTGCTCGTTACTTCACTTTTAAGTTACTCTACAACCCCAAAACATCTGCAGACTAATGTGACATCAGGTGTATTTCAACATTTTATGTAAGAGCTTATATCTTAACTGCTTCAATAAATACATGCACAGATGAAATACAGGAAGACACACTCTTTAAAAAAGATGGCTCTAAGGGTTCTTTAGTAAATACAATTGTTCTATATAGAACCATGTACACTCGAAGAACCCTGTTTCTTTGCATGGTTAAATGGTTCTTCTGGATAATGGTGAATGTGTTAGAACCAAATAACAGCATATCTGAAATATTCAAGTGTGACAAAAATTCTGGACGGGGTCAGATCAGAGGGACAGTGAAGGTGGAGCAGTTTGGAGATGAAGCCAGAGAGGCCAGGTTGAGATGGTTTGGACGTGTGTTGAGGAGGAATAGTGGATATATTGGGCAAAGAATGTTGGAGATGGAGCTGCCGGGTAGAAGGAGAAGAGGTAGACCTCAGAGAAGGTTTATGGATGTAGTGAAGGTGGACATGGAGATGGTTGGTGTGAAAGTAGAGGAGGCAGTGGATAGGGCAAGATGGAGGCAGATGATCCGCTGTGGCGACCCCTAAAGGGAGCAGCCGAAAGAAGAAGACGACGAATTCTGGAAGGGGCAAATTCCTTTTTAAAGCACTGTACATATTTATAGTAGTAGTCTGTAGCACTTGGCACTGTTTTGCAACACTTTAAAGCAAAAATATAGCTGATATTTCTCACATTAGTTACTCTGAACTTGCGTATTAAACTTGCAAACAGAAACATGGGAACCTGCTTTAACTCCGAGGAATTGCACGGCCCTGGCGATGATGAAGCAGAGCAATACTTTCAGTTTTAACCAGTTGTGAGTGATGAATTTCACAGGGGTTCATTTTCTACCCAGTTTAGTAGCACATTGCAGGCAGAAAGTGGCAAAAAATAGACTTGAAGTGTAACAGCTGTGTGCGCCGTTTACACAGTTGAAGTGCTGGGACTACAGATATTAAACAGTTCCCAGTCGCAGGTATTTAAACCGCTTTAAGTCGCCTTCATAACTGTGGCGCAAGTCAAAATAACATTTCTTTAAGGCTGTTTTTACACATAGCTTGCTTGCTAAAGTCCAACCCATAGGTTCGATTTCTGTACCGCTGTATATTTTTCCACGTTGTTTAGTCGGTTTCATATTGCAATATTGCCTGAATGGCTAGTCGAAAGAATTCCCAGTTGACCGGTAGCATTTTGGGACACTTATTATAAGCCATGTATAAAATCACACATAAGAACAAGAACGCACTCTAAACGCTACATCCAGGTGCAGTAATTTCAAGGTTTTCATGTGTGACTTCAGTGAAGATGGACAGGAGAACTGCAGACGTATGGAAAAGGACAGTTACTGTACCTCAAGTTACTCCGCTTACATTACAACAGTATTCCAGCTTCAACTGCACTTCTACATTTACTCCATCCTCCGGAGCTGCCGCTCAAACCAATGTTTGTTCTAGCATCTTACTCACCTGCCTTATTGCCCCACCTGCCTGACTGTCACCTCACTGACCCCTTTCACTGCCACTATACACCCTTTAACTGCTGCTGCACTCAGCACTTTAACTTTAGACTCATACGGTGCACAACGTAAGGTTTACAGGTATGACTGTGTGTGTGATGGTAGTGAGGTGTCTTTACACTCATCTTGTATTTGTTATCTTGTTATATTCGTGGTTTTCTTTATATTTTTATATCTGTTATCTTTACGTACTGTTAAGCTCTCTTGTCCTCTGTTAACACGTGTGTGTTCTGTTGAGGGCCTCTCCTTCAAGAGAGGGAGCTAATGTATAGAATAGCATTCCGATCGTATCGATTTAAGCTTTTCCAGATGTTTCCCTATAGGAATGTATGGATGCGTGTGTGTTTCTGCTGCCATTCACCAGCAGAGGCAGCTTTTACAAGAGGGGAATCCCATATTCGGCCTTCGGGACTCTCCCAGGGCTTTAACACCATCTTATTCATTTGAAATAAAGTGGTTCATGTTTAAATCCAGATAGTGTCTACAGAGCTTCCTCTCCCCACCCACACAACTGAGAATAAACAACAGTGGGAATAAATGTTTTAGTTTATATTTTATCTTATTCTCTACATGTGATTGTCTGTCTGATGCTGTGCTCGATTCTGATCAGCTTTAGTCGATGGCATGTAGACGGACATGACTGCCACATTTAAGACCTAAAGCTTTCGTCAGATTATTTCATCACCAATGAGCCACAGCGGCTGTCTTGGTGTAGCATAAATAATAAATGAAAATGCACAGATTGAGAAACGTTATGTTGCACAAGGGCAAAGCTGAGCATGTGTTTAGCTAGAGAAACACAGTTAGAGTTTAAGGTGGGCTGGTGGCATCATAACTCCCGGCCTCAAGTCTTACTCCAGCCCTGACACACAAACAGCTTGTGCACCAAATTACACTTGGGGGATCGATTGTTGGTTAGAATATTAACAGACGTACAGGTAGAAAGAAAATAAATAAACTTTGCATAAAAGTAGAGATGCTCAACACCTCCCTGTTCCAGCCAGAGCAAAAATAAACCTTACTTCATATCTGCTCCTTCATTACTGGGTCACCAGTCTGAATGGAACCAATCAAGTCGCTGATGCAGTTCTTTGTTCAGTCCATTTCGAAAAACAAAAGCACTGCTATCATTTTTGTTTGTTTGCCGATATCGTGCTGCAGGGATGTAATGACGATCAATCAGGAGCCAGGCTTTAAAAACAGGACAGCACAGCGCCGATACGCCTCTAGAAGAAGCAGAAGAACGTGCTCGGACGTGGATTTCCCTCCTAAGAGAAGTGAGCTGACGCAGCGTTCACTTGGAAGCGGACCGAGACCTGGAACACGGCCCAACTGCGGAAAGGCTTGGCGCGTCTGCTCCAGACAGTAAGGCGTGAAGAGTGTACACTTCAGAGTAACCCCTCCCCCGTTTACCAAGGCTCCCCTGTTTTATGGGTTTTGCTGCCACCACTAGGGGTAGCTATAATCGATCGATTACTGAAATGAATAACTGACTATTCGGATTATGAATCACTAGATCACCGAATCACTTTAATGTAGCTATGAGCTTTTAAATTTAGCTTGAGGTTGTTTTCTTCACTTGCTAACTAACAATAAAGATGAACAACATTTAATAACTCACTGTTTTAATGAACTTTCCTGCTAATACAAAATAAAAATTCAATGTGTAGTACTCTGTGAAAGTCTTAGGCACCCAAGACACGTTTTCAAAATCTGTGTAGTTTGTGTTTATTTGCTGAGGAGTGTTAATATTGAATAAACTAAATGTATAGAATATTATATATAACATAATAGTGATGTTCTGGATGTTGGTGTGTGTGTTTACCATCTCCAAGCCTCTCCTCCTCGAGGAAGCCCAGTATTATATGTAGTTAAAAAGCAGCTCCTGGTTTGACCAATCAGTGCTCAGTAAATTGAGCTCATGATGTAATTGATGATATTAACGAGTCTCTGTGGCGGCTGTGAAGGTGTCCAGGAAAAATATGGACCCAGAAATTCTTGTTACTGTTTATTGTTTTTCTGTTTATCTGAATTATGAATACGACTTTATTCTAATGTATATTGTGAAAAACTCACTGCTGAGGGAAGCCCTAAAACTTCACAGTGCTGTATTTTTCCCAACCAAGGATGTGCAAAAAGTAACAGCAAGGAAAATAAAGCCAAATCCGTTTTCCTTCAATCACATAAATAAATAAATAAATAAATAAATAAATAAATAAATAAATAAATAAATAAATAAAATGTCCAACTTTCAGTGCTTGTTTTAAACAGTGCAGTCTGAGCTCTGAGCTCTGCTGTCTGTCTACACTACAGCCGCAGGTCTGTAAGGAAGTGGAGGTAAGGCAGCCTCTCTGACTCTCCTGTAGAGGAGACGCGCTCTGAGCGGAGGGGAAAGTGCGGCGAACGTCTGTATGGACAGTTAAACGTCAACGTTGTGTGTAAACGCTTCATTTCAGCGGTCACCCTCTGTCCAGCTGCCCTGAGCGTTCCCGGAGAACTACCTCCTGAAACGGTCAGTGAGTGGAGCCAAACGCTGGTGGAGAACAGAGACCCGTCTGGACCGCCCGTGACCGCAGAGTTTGACCGCACCGGCGGCCTCGGCGCCGCAAACGTAGTCATGTGGAAAGCGAACCGGGTCGCTGTGAAACAGTTACCGGCTCCTCTGGTCCGAACTCCAAGAACGATTCCAGAGAACCGGCATTCCGACAGAACATGAAGCAGGACGGAATTGAACACCAACATCAGTGATCTAGAACAACTATCGCCGCGTCCCAAATCACACACACAATGTGAGAGGGACGCGTGATGATGTCACCAACTAATCTGGTCACCGATTTTAGTCGACCAAGTCGATTAATCGTTGCACCCCTAGTAGCTAGCTAGCTCGCTCATTTTCCTGTTCCACCTTAAAACAGTCCAGCAGTTTGTAACTGCTGCTCCATTTAAGGTGGAACGGGAAAACTCAAAACAAGAGTAGCTGACTTCAGCTTCGTATCATCAGTGAATTAACGGCAGGCGATAAATAGTTGTCTCATACCGTCTCGAGGAGCCGAACATGTCTCTTCTCTACCACCGCTGAAGTCGGGCCGGGGCGCCTACAGAGCACCTCTGGTAGCTGTTAATGAGCGATGTTTTCCCATTGGCCCCTTTCACCAGCCAAGATTAACCAAGGGTTTAGGGTGACACTTGAAAACAAGGGGTAGAGGTAAAAAGAAGAAATGGGACTGGGCCCAAGCCTCCTGTGAAACGAGTGCGGGAGAGTCGTGTTAAACCCTCCAACCAAAGCACACCCCCAACACTAGAACTGCAATGTCCTGCCAAAGCCTGCAGGCAAGATGGCAAACAGTGCTTACCAGACAAGACAAGCTCTTGTAAACTGAGTTGAACAAGGTGTTGGTAAAACATCTAAACCCAAACCCACTCCTAACACAAAGGATTAAAACCACAGCAGAGCTCAGGTCAGCAGTCTTGGAGGCCTCTTTTAAAGAATAGGCTCCTCCCCCAATTACACCAGCCAGGATTCTAATCTGGTCGCTCGCGGTCTGAAAACACAAGTGAAGTTTTACTTGTAGAATCAGTGATGCTGAGAGTAGACAGGAGGCAGGAGGCAGGAGGCAGGAGGCAGGAGGCAGGAGGCAGGAGGCCTGGGTCAGTTCCAGAGTAAGAATGGCAACCATAACAGACGGGGCAAAACAGGGCAGCGTCCACAAAACAAGCGATGAGTCAAAACCATGAATCCAATAAACCGGGCAGAAGCACAAAAGGGCAAATCCAAAAACCAGAGTCAACAGGAAAACAGGCAGAAAGTCAAACACCAGTTCAGAACAAAGGACCGCAACACTTCCCAGCTAGGATGAACTAAAGCCTGGGCTTATACGCTGGTCTAAAATAGTCATGTGACTAACACTCAGCTGAGGAAAGTTAGTATTCAGGCGCCCGTGAACGCCGATAGGAGGATAGAGCATTTTCAGAAATCATGTGACTTTGCTGAGGAGTCTGGGTAATGGAGTTCGAGTCTGGGTAATGGAGTAAAGGGATATAGCTCCGCCTCGTGATTCCCCAGAGGATTCTGGGAAATGCAGTTCATGTCCGTTTGCGGACTGGCTGCACGCGTGACGGTAATAAAACACAAGCGGGTTGAAGTACACAGGGAAAGTCATTGCAGCGTTAGAGGCCCGTCCTGAACCCGAGGCAGCCGAGTTTTAAACTCACTCTTAACACTGTTTATAAAATCAATTAACATAATAATGACACTTAATCAGCCATTATATCTCCAATTAGGTGTGCATTCCAGTGTTAAACCTCACTGTGAGATTGAGAACATGACGACACCAGATATCAACAATCTGATTGGTCAACACTCGGTTCATTTGCATAAAGTTTGTCCAGAACTATGGATTAGAGTGAGGATGTGCATCGGTGGGTTTGATAGGGCAGTTGTGTGTATATAATGTCATCTCTTGCCTCATTATAGCACGTTATGACACATTCTGTTTGATGTAAAATGATCAAAAATAATAAATTAATAAAAAAGATAAATCCTTTTGCATAATGTCATTCTTCTCATCACACATTTGTTGTTTAAAATGTCAGCACCCCCAGCTAAAATCATATTCTTGCAGCGGGCAGCTGCGTCGTTCTTGCGATGTCAATATTCTCTAACATTTTCAAAAGGGCTTCTTGAAATGTGGGACATAAATGTGGTTGGATATATATTTAGTCCAGCACTGGTAAGATTTTTCACAGATTCCGAGCTTAATTTAGGAATCTTCTCATCTTGCAGCATCTTATCTCCAGTTAGGAAACCTTAACCTACTAAATGAAAGTCAACAATCAGCTGTCACGTCTGCTGCCAGGCAACCGACCATCAACACACAGCTGAAATGTAAGCACATCATTAAAATAACGTTAAAAATGTAAGTTAAGCTGCTGTTACTGATGTAAAAAAGGTTAAAACAGAACTAAAGTGTGATAAACGCCTCCTGCTGTTTATCAGAGCGTCCCTCTCTGCAGTTTCAGTCTCCATTTCCCAAATGCTTTAGCCAAGCGCGTTCCTCCTCCTAATAAACAGACACTCGTTCAGCTCCGCCTCCTCATTATTCACCACCATCACTGTAATCCTCCATCATCTACATTAACACAGGAAGGTGATCAGAGGGGCGGTGGAGTTCGAGTCGGCAGCATCTGAGATGTTTAAACGCAGAGTTAGAAGAGAAAAACATCTCCCAGTGAAAGCCGCGTTTTACAGTAGGAATAAATGGAGCTCATTATGCTGGTAGTGAACTACGCTGCCTGACTCAGCCGCCTCAGAACCAGAGAAACGGGCCTTAAACAGAAGTCAGGACCCTGCTGGGGTTCATCCTGAAGTCAGGACAGGATTTAGGAGGTTTAGTCCAGTGAGGATGTTTGTGTGGTGCTGTTTTCTGATCTGGAGTTAATGCTGAGATGATGAAGGTGGAGCTGGTATTCTGGAATAGCTGTTGAGCTAAATTCAGTCGTCATGGAGACCAAACAGATCAGATTTCAGAGTTAAGATTTTTGAGTAATACAGCTCCAGCACACAAAACAACAAGTGTGAACTTCGGGTCAGTGAAATTCCTCTCCTGTAAAAGTAGACCACAGTTTTTGGCCACTTTGAGCGATAAAACCCACCAGACTCTCTCGGAGGAGTCGAGACGAGTACAAGACTAGCTAAAATGGGGGCTTATAATCTCCACTTTTAATTGTTTGTTTTTGATCATTTGTTTGTTTGGGTTGCTGTCACGTCTTTGGCCATGTAACGCCACTAGACTGGTCCGCGCTTTTGAAGGATGACTGCATTCATTGACTCACTCGCAGGAGCAAGATGTCCAGCTGGTTTGGATCTCCTCTGCTCTGTAGACGGTGACGGTTCACGCCTGGCACGTCTCGTTACAACATCGTACAGGTCACCCTCTAACTAAGGCCGGCTGCACATAGTAGCTTTTATGCAACTTTAGTTGCTTGAAACCAACATAAAACAAAATCGCACTTGTGGCATATGATGTAAAGGATCCTGCAACTCCTGTGAAACTTACATCAGTTGCAGCCGTTTATGAAACATTTCAACACTCCGATTTCACTGGACAAGAAACTGAAATAGGAAGTGGACAGCTGAGAGGGAAACTCACTTGATTAACTACACAAAGCTGGTACTTTTTATTTTTGTCACAACAACAAACGAGTTTGTCAAAGCCAACGTCACGGTAACCAGCTGGATGACTCATAGCTGTGTAAACAGCTGCTTGTATCACCATCTATTCATTTATTTGTCTCTTGACGACCCCTAATTTTACACAGGGATCCAAATGATGAAAATAATGAAAACCGTGTCAAATGAGCCAGAGGGTTCAAGCGTTGGGGCTACTTAAATATTGATATTCTAAAGCTTATGCACTGAACATGTTTACCTTGAAATTGACCTTATAGGTGTCACGCATTTGGGACCTCCAATGGAGGAAATGAACTCCATCTCCCAGAATGCTCTGGGAGATCAGATGACGGAACAGTCGCAAGTGAACTCCATTTCCCAGGATACTCGGGAATCTCACGTAACCTCCAACTCGCAACCACGCTCCTTTCAGCAGTCTCAGTCTCCTGATGATATGATTCACCTGTGTTGTGTCCTATGAGTATATAGGCCGTAGATCTTTTAGGTAGATCTTGTGAAATATTGTTTCTCTGAGATTACTGAGCGTTTACCTCTCGTTCTGTTTGATCCTGTGTGTTTTGACCTAGTGCTTCGTTCGCTGACTTCTCGACTTCTGCCTTGTCCTTTTGTACCTTTGCCTGTGTTTACGGATCTGTGTTTTTTGACCCTTTGCCTGGACTTTGACTTCGTTGCTGTCTTGCCCTTTTTTGACAACTGTTGATTTGTACTAAATGCCCCTTGTCTTTGATCCACACTCGTCAACATTACAACAGGTGAGAACAATGTATCAGAAAAGACGACCTGCTTTGGCTCGCTATGGGAGCAATCACATATCTTGCTTGCAAATATAATTGTTTTTTGTTCGTATTAAAGCATTCAGTTGCAAGGAACCAACTCACAGGATGCAACTAGTTGCATGAAAGTGTCACCATGCAAGGCCGGCATAAAATCACTCCTTTTGGCCATCCCTGGTGAGTAACACTCCAAGTCCAGTATTCAAAATGAGATTTTTTTGAGGTCTTCAGAAGGAAAAGCCTGATAAAGGATTGGTTTTGTTCAGTTTCCCCTCATCACTGTCACAGCATCCCAAAGAAATTCAACTCTGTTTAGAATATTTTCCTAAAAAAAGATTATTCTCCAAGGGTTCTTTAGTGAAGGGAACAGATAAACACTGAAAGAGCTATAGTCTTTACTAAAGAACCCTTCTGTAAAGAACAATCTGTAGTGTAGCGAAAAGCTTCTTCAGATTGATGGACAGTGTGGAGTTTGAGATTCCATACAGAACCTTTTGGAAAAAACCTCTATACAGCATTAAAAAGGGTCGCTATAAGCTTGACACTTATTCATTCATATACAACACATTCTCCATCATTCTGACTGCCCTTTTCACCATGCAGAGAAGCATGAAATGGTTTTATATAGAACTCCTGATTATGAATAGAACCGTTCTCTCTACTGAAAAGCCTTTAAAGACCCATCTTTGTGGAGAGTGTAGGGTAGAGATCTGATATGGTTGCTGTTACAAAACAAACAGGCTCTTGATCTGAGAGGCATCACACGACAGTGATATGCAATCATCCTGACACGACCGTGACCTGCCTTACTTCGCCGTGCCTCCACAAATCCCGATGAAATCATTAACCTACATCACGGATGCTGCCAGCCTTCCTCAGAAGCCTGAGCGGTTTCAGAGGCAGGCTTTGATGCGGGCGTGCTTACACATGCGAAGCCCCGTGGTATCTGCGTGGCTCATTACAAAACCGCCTGCTCCTCCGACCGAAAAATTCAAACAAGTGCTCAGATGAATATTTCACATACGGTTAGAGGGGAGACTGCACTCTGGGCGGCTCTACGGGAGGACAAATTCATTTTCTTCACAACTGTTCATACAGCGCTGCGGAATCAAAACGTCACAGCAGAATGAATGGCAAGGTACGTCTGGCGCAGGAAGCCTTGATGCACTTTCCGCTCCCGAGGAAGCGTTTGAGAGGAATGATAGCAGAGTTTTCCTTTCTGTGTGCACTTCCAGCCAATTCTCACCGGATGTGGTTCTGACGACATCTGACGGAGCAGAGACACTGCCATCAAAATCAGCGCTTCAGTCCACACAAGACTCTTAAAAAAGGCCAGCAAGGTCAGTAAAGACAGTGGTTCTATACATCATTTGCAGAACATAACTCATGCTTTGAACTGGTGAACATCTTTTGGCATCTACACTTTTAAAAAAAGGATGGTTCTTTAAAGAATGTGCTTCTATACAGAACCATTAACCCTCTAAGAACCATCTGCATCTTAAATTGTTCTTTGCGTGGTGAAACGGTTCTTCAGATCGATGGAGAATGTGCTGTAAATGGCTCTATACAGAACCTTTTTGGAAGAGGTTGAAGGCCCAAGCTCAGCAGGGCTTCTGAATATTGTATCTGGGTGGTTGCCATACAGTAAATATCTGTGCCAAACTGATAATAGCTGCAATAAAAATATTCATTAATGCCCAAATAACACTTCAAGCATCATTAATTTCAGCTCTGTTCAGAGCTCCCTGGCAATAAGCAGTAAAAGCACATCCTTATGGCCCACATCATTCATATTCCCTTTCAATAGAGAAGATTATAGCCTTCTCATATTAACCTCAGCACCAAGAATGAACACAACATCATCGTCCAAATTATACTCTAGTGTTGAAAAGTTGGGTTGTAGTGAGAGTTTTAATTAGTACATATACAGTAATGATGTATACAGTGTAGATTTAACTCATAACTACACACATGAAGGGTTCTTAAGTAAAGAAAATACTAATAAACACTCAAAGAACCTTTTGTATGATTGAAGGGTTTTATTGCATTATGAAAGTGTTTTCTTCAACTTGGAGATCGCAGAATGCTAGAGATGGTTCTATACACCACCTTTTTGAAAAGGGTTCTGTGTGGTTTTCAAAAAGGTTCCATATAGAACGCATTCTCCATCAATCTGAAGAATGCTTTCACTGTGCAAAGAACTATTTAACCATGGAAATGGTTCTTTGAGTGTTTATGGTTCTACTTAGAACCATTTCTTTATGAAAGAACCCTTGAAGAGCCCTCTTTTGTAAGAGTGATGTCTCAGTGTTCAGTATTTCATAGAATCTCTTATGTGCTGCAAACGATACACTGTAATAATCTGTGTACAATACATTTTATTCAAATTATTTACTTTGAACTTTGCTATATTTGTATTTGGAAAGCAGCAATCAATGTTACACTTAATTATCGATGCTGTCTCTCTGTTAATATTGAAAGCAGTGAAACCATCCAGGCATCCTCGCTGCCTCTGTTGCTGTCCTCCAGTCGGTCTCTGCTGCCGACCCTCACTCTGCCTCTTCTCCACCATCTTTACCGCTGGTCCTCACCTCACTGCTTCTTATTCCACAGTTTTTGGCCAGGCTCTGTCTTATCTACCATCTTTGAGTTTGTAAAAGCACTATTCCTCTCCAGGGTGCTTTGGGAGAGCTGTCCCACTTCTGACACCAGTGTAGCATCAACCTCCCATCCTCCCACGGCAGCATGAGCCATCTATTTGTTGGCAACCCTATTCTGTGATGTGTTTGACAGTTTCCTTTCAACGATCCTTAAGACCCTCTCAGAAAATGGGCAGTTGTAGATAGAATGCAGTGTCTGAAATTGAATCCACATTTTATATTATTGTACATTTTATGAACACAATGCTGTGGTCTGTTTTAACCTCACAGCAATAACAAAACGGCATTGCCCTGTGCTCTCTCTGTGTTTGTCAGATAAACGTGGTGGTAGAAAGCTAACCAGCACACAGAACCGAGTTAACATCTGTCTGCTTTAAATGTATTTATTATTTAAATTTATTTTTAGATATTTAGCAGAATGAATGTGGATGAATCTGATGACAAAGAGAATTCAAAGAGAACTCAATCTAACCTTGGAGAAGGAGCGTCTCTGAGGATGTTAGTGAATTATCCACATCATCAGTATGATATTGATTGAGATCATTTGAGACGTAAACGTTGAGCTGGACCTTCTTTCTGGGTCTGTGTGTGATGTTAATATGTAAAGATGAACAATGTGGTGTGAAAAACTCGACGCCTCTGACTTTTAAATGGTTATTTCAGGCTCTACAGGGCCTCACAGCAGCACGCACTCACCATATTTTAGTCTGTTTATATTCTTACTCAGTAATGACACTTCTTCAAATTTAACCAACAAAAGTCTTACATAGAGAAGCTTTAATGAGTAGGTAGTTCTTAAAATGAATCTCTGCAAAGGAGGACCCCAAAATAACAGTGTCGGCCTTCTGGACCAACTGAGAAGATGAGCTGAACCAAATTGTTGATGTAACCACACCCACACAAGCTACAGGCTTCAAAGCTCAAACGCATAAGGAGATTTAACAGTTGAGAAATAAATCCAATATGTTAAAATTATCGCATTAAATTATTTTTTAAAATATTTTTTAGGCCACTTTGGGTCTCAGAACTGGCCCTCAACTCCACTGGCCAAAACCCGAACCTGCATGTTTGTTAATGACATGGCCTCCAAAGTGGTCAACAGTTGGTTTGGCTCAGTGTTATGAAAATGCAGCATTGACTTAAACAGTGAGGAGGGATTATGAAAATATATATGACATAGCAATAGGAGAGAAGAGCCCTCAAACAGAAGGTTGATGGTGACAGATTGGGCATAGGTAGGTAGCAACATGTCGAAACTCCCATGTAGGACCAATAAAGTACAAAATATAATAAGAATAGCCTTAAGAAAGGGCTTTATGTTCAAATTCACTTTAATTCTTTAATATTTTGCTATATTTATTTAAACAATCCAGAAATCTGGACTTCCGGTGTCCCTGTTTCACTTCATGTACACCTTTGACATCCCTTCATGCTTTTTTGCATCAGCAGAAGTGAGTGGGATTTAATTATCATTCTCATCCCTAGTGTTTCATCCTTTTACGACTTCTTCTCACGGCTTAATTGCTAATTTCACAATATCTGCGGGAGCAATGACATTTCAGACAAGTCTATGGGAAAAGGCTTTAATTTGCGTTGTAAATGGCCTGCTTGGGCTGAAGCAGGTCAGAGTTACACGGAGAAGCTGACGAGGACGGGTTGTGGCTCCTTGTCTTCCCTATCTGTTCATGCTGTGGCCTTTTGACCGTTCCATAGAACTACCCAGGCTATCCAGGAGGTCATGAAGACACACATTCTATAATAAAAGCCCTTGAAGGCATAAATTACCAAGCCAACCCACAGAGAAACTATCACCATACTGACCTTGAAAAACAGCAACTCTGATAATGTGACATTTTAATCATGTTTCTTTAGTTTCCCCCCCCAAAAAAAAAGTGGACAGTACAGTCAAATCTGATTGACTGATCACCGTCAGCAAATTTCAGTGACAGGTTTGTTGTTCATCAGTTTCACCTGCACCATCAAACTCATGTGTGGTTTAACAACCTGAAAACAAACAAATGCTTGATTTGCAGTGAACTTACAAACTACTATCAATAGATTTTATTTAGTGTGTAAATATTTGAATGCAGATACTTCTATACACCGGTCAGGCGTAACATTCTGACCACCTCCTCGTTTCTACGCTCACTGTCCACTTTATCAGCTCCACTGACCGTATAGCTGCACTCTGTAGTTCTACAGTTACAGACTGTAGTCCATCTGTTTCTCTGATACTCTGTTACCCTGTTCTTCAGTGGTCAGGACCCCCATGGACCCTCACAGAGCAGGTACTGTTTGGGTGGTGGGTCACTCAGCACTGCAGTGACACTGACGTGGTGGTGGTGTGTTAGTGTGTGTTGTGCTGGTCTGAGTGGATCAGACACAGCAGTGCTGCTGGAGTTTTAAATCCCTCAGTGTCACTGCTGGACTGAGAACCAAAAATATCCAGCCGACAGCGTCCTGTGGTCAGTGTCCTGTGGGCACTGATGAAGGACTAGAGGATGACCAACACAAACTGTGCAGCAGCAGATGAGCCGTCGTCTCTGACTTTACATCTACAAGGTGGACCCACAAGGTAGGAGTCTCTAATAGAGTGGACAGTGAGTGGACACAGTGTTTAAACACTCCAGCAGCACCGCTGTGTCTGATCCACTCGCACCAGCACAACACACACTAACACATCACCACCACCACGTCAGCGTTACTGCAGTGCTGAGAATGGCAAACCACCCAAACAGTACCTGCTCTGTGAGGGTCCATGGGGGTCCTGACCACTGAAGAACAGGGTAACAGAGTGCAGAGAAAGTACAAGGTGCACCTATATAGTAAGTATAGTTACTGGGCTTGTACAGTGTGGACTGTACAGTAAAGAGCCTTCAGGGGTTGTTGCTATGGTGACTGCATGTTCATTTTCGAGTGTCCATAAACTCGGTCACTGTACTGTCTTCCCATCGACAAGCTCCATTCTAAGAATTCCATTTCAGCAGGGCGGCCACTGCGAAGATGAGCCCCGGAGCGGTGAGCGGAAGGCTCACAGTGATGGATGCTGGGGAGAGATTAGAGGGACTGTGGGCATTGTCTCGGCCAGTGATGGATCTCGTGGCGGCTGGAGTTTGTTCACTGTGAGAGTTATGCCTTCATATTTGCTTGTGAACATTTTCCCCACTTTTATTTAATCATCTCGATCAAAGGTATATCTTTCCTACAGCCTCAGCGCTTTCTATGAGATGATCAATAAAGCCAGCGCTGACTCTGCACTCTTGGATTTAGAGCTGCGGTCAGACTGTCCAGATTGTACACACCAGGATGAAGGAAGACAAGGATCCACAGGATACGGCTTTGAAACAGTGTACTGTAAAAATGTTCGTTACGTAATGTAATGAAAGTAAATGAAGTGCAGACTGTAAGCCACTGGATAGAAATGGTTACATAAGCTCTGTTGTACACTGTGTCTCCAAAGGTCCAGAAAACATCTGCTTATCAACCAAATTTGCCATTGAGCTGTAAGAATTGAACATATTCTAAAATTTGATCATAGATGGACTCAATATGCTCATAGACGGAGCCACGAGCCAATGGGGGAGAAATGTATATTTTGTCCAGAAAGACTGTTTTTAACTATATATTTTACCTAAAAGAAGTGGAAATGTCTAAAAAAAAAAAAACTTTAGTAATTTCATAAAGCTTTTATAACTGTCTCATAATGAAATATATACATACACATAATTTATAAATCTAAAAATAAATATTGTTTCTGGCAGTGTAAAATAGTATAATAATAGTAAAATAATAGAAAAAAAATAGTAACAATAAGTAAGAAAGCACACACACACACACACACACACACACACACACTTATTTATTCATTCACTTCTTTTTTTCTTACCTTAACCTCAAAAAGGTAAATATAAATAAATAAAATAAAAATATATATAATTATTTGATATAGCTAATATTTCTCATTATGTGACTGTTTTAAAAATATTGTAACTAATTCTTATTTGTTTTGACTTGTACTTTAATCTAATGAAAGTGTCCTGTTCCATTAGCAGATTTTACTTGTTTTAAGCATTATTTCTTAAATTAAAATCAGCTAAATTCTCAATTATTTCTCAAAACCAGAAATGATCTGACACTTTCACTACATACAATTACTAAATTGACACTAAGGCGTCATTTTCTGTGGTGAATTGTTGCTCGTGATGTTAAAGCGCTTGTGACAAACTAGTTCTAGAGCTAATGGCTCAGTAAAGACTTCACACACAAAACCATGAACTCTCAAAGAACCATCTGCATGATTAAAGGGTTCTTTAGATCCTGAAAAGGTTTTTCAGATTGACAAAGTTCTGCAGCAGTAAAAGGGTTTCTCTATTACGACAAGCTTGAACTGAACATAGAAAATAGAAGAGAACTACATTCTCCATCAATCTGAAGAACTTTCACCATGCAGAGAACCATTTAATCAGGCAAAGGGTTCTTTGAGTGTTCATGGTTCTATATAGAACCGTTTTATTGAGTAAAGTAATGAAAGTGTAGTTTGACTCAAACTCAAATTTAGTTTACAGACACTAACATTTACACAGTGGCACCAAGTAACAGTTTCTGTATGCACTCTTTAAAAAGATGGTTCTTCAAAGGTTCTGTGGTAAAGACAACATGACACCGAAAACTTGTAACAATACCAGAACCTTTTTTGGTGATGTACAGAACCACGTTCAAAAGGTTCCAAATATCTGACGAACCATTTCACCGCATAAAGGTTTCGTTTTCTTCACCAAGAACGTTCAGGTTGTGCCACTGGCCAATCATCTCTTTATTACCATGTTCTTCAAATGATTTCACTCCATTATAAATGGGCTGAAATGTAAACAGGGCGGTTTGGTGTAAAATACTCTGTTCTAGATAAAATTACTGAGCCAGAAATGTTCAGTGGTGGTGATGGGAACCAGACGTCCATCTCTAAAAGCTCCCTCACAGAAAGTTGCATGAAATTCTTAAATTATTAATAAATGGAATTGAAGTAACACTCTTGACCCAGAATGGTGAAGTAAGCCAGCCTGGCTGCCTCATTTGGTTTTTTTATTGAAGTTAATAGAATGTAACACATTGATTACGGTTCTGTAGACTTACTATTAGAGGTTCAGTGAACTGGTCACCGCCTTCATGTTCTGTTGCTTAAGTAAAATCTGCACACAAATTGTATCATATGGAGTATTCGGGAATGTTATGATCCGACTGTGATTGGAAGAAGTTGCAGAGTCCTGTTCTTTTAAACTGGGATTAGACCACATGACTTTTACCCTGAGTTTAGCCCCAATTCACAGTCTGTCTGAGTCTGAACTGGTCGGCTCAAGTCTGCCGAGGTTTGGGTTCGTTGTAGTCGACAGTTGGAGAGAGTAGAGTCGTGTTTGAACGGCACACGGTTCATCAAACTCAGACCTATCTAATGTAAACTGACTCAATCTGAATGGATTCATACAACAACCAATGAAAACAGAGCATGGAAGAAGAAGTCAAAGAAGAATGGCGAGTCCCTCACGTGTGGAGCGAAGCTTTTTAATGAGCCGAGTTTAAGGCAGTCAAGTTTATGCACAGTCGAAACTCTAAAGTACCAAACTGATCACATTTTTAAATCCATGACCGCCACATAAACATGCGTACCTGCTGCCTCTTTACCGTGTC
Source organism: Pygocentrus nattereri (assembly GCF_015220715.1). Lineage (NCBI taxonomy): Eukaryota > Metazoa > Chordata > Actinopteri > Characiformes > Serrasalmidae > Pygocentrus > Pygocentrus nattereri. The sequence goes on from NC_051211.1 coordinate 55,754,033, forward strand.
CGCACAATGGCAGAGAAAACAGAGGCAGCGGCGAGCCACTCTAGCTTTGTCTCCTAGTTAGTTGAGAAGGCATGAGTTCTCGTGAGTTTGCCAAATTTAGTGAGTTCCATTCGGTTAAGTAACAGCTTAGAGTTGATCGTTTAGTGTGGATCCCCAATATTTCAGTCACCCAAAACAATCTGCAAAATCCAGGCAGATGACGCCCAGTCTTTTTAGAATGTGTTAAGACACATAGTGAACCCAAGGCTTTAACTCGAATACTAAGCTGTACTTTATGATGCAGACGTGGCATTAATACCGCATTGTGCGTAGCCTCAGGTTGAGGATGGCCTGAGGCCACTTTAGCATTCGTTCACATCAGTATTTCACCTCCCTGGGCTACGTATAGCCAAGGGCTAAGCATTGTGCCCAACAGCTCTCAGCTAAGAAGTCAAAAAAGTGGTACGCGATAAGGGTGTATTGTCTTTTCACAAACATCTGTCGTGAAGAACAGCTGGAGATGGCACCTGCACATCGTACAGGTTTAATTACTGCTTAAACTAACATGAAAGAGTGAGAATAAAGAACAAGACAAACATGTTTGGAGCCAAGATGCTGTGCATCTCAGCAGGGTCCAGTTACATAGATGGAAGTACTGTTGATATTGTCCAGCTCCTGTTCTCAGACATATCTTCACAATTTTGATTGTCCATCAAATAAGAATATCAATGTAAACATTTTAAAGTTTGAAGTGTATCAGGCTTGATAAAAATGCTATATATGGTATTGATATGATATTGGGCTCTAATATACACTTGGTTGTTTGCTATCTGAAAGCACTATGTAATGCAATCTGACATGGTCAAGGCTCCATGTGTGTGAATGGAGCCCGGACTTGGGGCTCTAGGTCCCGGGGGAGAGAGACGGGCCCCTCGTTTTCTCCCTCAGCTTCAGCTTATTCTAAAGCCATCATAATAGGAACCAGATGTGGACTATATGTCAAAAACAACTGGGGTATAAATTCATGGACCCAAACCTTTGGGGCAGAGAACATTTGGCACATTTCTCTCCAAGCTGTTTCGCGAAGGCTTCATTCCGACTTCGATCTCTAAAGAGACGGGTGTCAGAGTTTCTTCCTTCACAGCATCGCTACTGAAATAAACTACAAGTTTCAAAGCACACAGTTCATTCTCTAGTCTAATATACATGAACACTTCACACTGACATTCCCCTGATTTGAGATAAAATGCAGGGCAGCCAATCAGAACAGAGGTAATAAACACAGTCTAAAAGGTACATTAACATTCTTAGGGACAGAAAATGGGCATGTAATAATGAACCGTAACTCTTTGTAAAAGTGGACCTCAGGAAAGAATTTAAATAGAAGTTAAATTTTGAAAATGGGCCATTTAAAAATGTATGCAGGTGATTCCTTCAGATGTATTTGGGTTTCTGCATAAATGTCCCCTAAAATGGAGTCTAAGCATTACACTGTATTTAATGAACAACATTGCCATGTCTTTAGTGAACAAACTGAGCAATCAAGGCTATTGGTTGAAAACCCAGCTCAGAAATCAGCGAAGTCATTTAATTCAGGTTTGAGTTTGACCACAACTGTTTTCTTCCACTCTTCACAACAGAATTGGTTCAGCTGCAGTGTGGCCTAATGGACGTGAAGTGCAATACGACCGGATGTGGACCTGGAACTGGAAAAGGTTACAGAAGGACTTGTACCTCCGTCAGCCCACAGTCAGACAGTTTATAAATGGAAGAAATGCAGCACCGCTGCAAAGGTAATGTTAAGAGTCTTGCCAAAGGACTCTTATTGGTATAGTGCAGGGTGGTTACCCAGACGGGGCACTGAACCCCAGTCTACAGCATAGAAGGCACTGTAGAGGTGTTACCCACTACACTATCCCAACCACATAAGCTCCAGACATAGGCATGTCCTGCACTTTCTAACATCTGAACTCAGGAACCGATCATAGGAAAAACACTGGACCAGACTGGTGTTAATGGGAAGTTACTGTGGGGAAAAACCTGCCCGTCTCAAATTTCCAACAGATCATCTGGATGCCTAGATGTACGCAGCACTACAGGATAACACTCTGTGGAAAAAAGTTTCTGGTTTCTGAACTAAAACTGATGTAGGTCCTCTGCGTGCCTCCAAAACAGCTCCAACCAGCCAAGACAAGGACCCTACAAGACCTCTGAGGTGCACTGTGACATCTGTCACCAAGATTTTAACAGCAGATCCTATAAGTCCTCAAAATTGCCAGCTGGAACCAAAACAGCTCAGACGTGTTCTAGCACATCCCACAGATCGATCGGATTGAGGCCTGGATAATTTGGAGGCAGAGCAACACCTTGAAATATTTGTCACATTCCTAATAGCGTTCCCAAACAATGTGTGCAGTGTGGCAGGTCCTTATCCACTGCCTTCAGGGAATACCATCGCCATGAAGGGGTGTATCTGGTCTGTGACAGTGTTTAGGTGGGGTTTCTCAGCAAAACATCACCCAGAGCATCACAATCCCTTCCCTGGCTTTTCTTCCCACAGTGCATCCTGGTGCCCTCACTTCTCCAAGTAAACAGCACACATATATGATGTAACAGAAAACAGGACCAGGTGACCTTCCATCACTCCAGGATCCAGTTCCAATGCTCACTCTAACAGTTTTTCACTATTACTCTATTTTTCCATAAACGGACCTGTCCTTTTAATCAGTTTCTCTCTCCTTCCTCTCTCACTCCCTTTTATTTGAGCCCTTGAGCATCGTTTGCCTGCCGCCACACGGGAACCACCAGAGCTGCTAGAGTCACCACCAGAGTTTCAACCACCATGGAGCTTCACGCCTTACAAACCTTTCCTGCTTTGCAGTGTAATGTTAGACTAACACCGTTTGCTGTCTGGTGTCGACCAGAGGAGACATGGGTTCCCCTTCTGAGTCTTGGTTCTTCTCAAGGTTCCTTCCTCCTGTTCTTAGGGAGTTTTTCCTTGCCACTGTCGCCACTGGTGACACTCATGGTGGCTCGAACCCAGTAGTGACAACACCTGTAGAAAGGGCCATATAAATAAACTTTGACTTGACTTGCCCATTGTAGGTGATTCTGATGTTGGACAGGGATCAGCATGGGCACCCTTAGTGGTCCATTCCTTCTGTAACCATCATTAAACCTTTCCGTTATTTGTTCCTCAGTAGCCTTTCTGTCGGTTCTGACCAGATAAGATAGCCTTCACTTTGTACGTCAATGAGCCCTGGGTCCCCAAGACCCTGTTGCTGGTTTGTGGTTTGTCCCTCTTTTGTCCGCTGTCGTTCGGGACACACCACTGCCGACTGGGAGTGCCAACACGGTCATCTGGCCACAGTGGTTTGGTCCTTGTTTCTCAGGTCTTTGCATGTTTCCCCACATCCAACATGAGAACCAACTGTTCACGTGCAGTCTAATATGTTCCATTACATTATTGCAAGGTAATCTGAAGTAATTCACTTCATTTGTGAGTAGTCATGCTGTCTTGGTGCATCGCTGGACATTGCATATGAGCACCAAAACATCATCCATGACAGAAGCATGGCGGCGGTAGTATCATAGGCCTATTCTGAGTTTTTTTTCTTTCTGCGGGTCATTTTACAACATGAGATTAATATAAACTGGTGTTTATAAAGTTTCGTATATCAGGATTATTTCACCTTGGGTTATTTCTATGGTTTATTTTAGAGCACAGGGTTATTTTAACCTAAGGTTATTTTAGTTTGTTTTAGAGAAGTCTGAAGCTGTAGGAATCTTTACTGACGTGGGAGTCTAAAAAATTAGACATGCTGGATTTGGACGGGTCTAAACCCACTGAGGTAATAATTACTTTATCCCACCTGTCCATGTAAAACTAATGCACTTAGATAAGTGGCAGAGATAAATGAGAGTGCAGTCGTCGACGGCGCTGCAGATGCCTGCAAAATAGTTTATTTACCAGAATATCCAACACCACAGGCAGGAATTAGAGGACAGTCCTGTCACTCCACTTCTTCGTTAGTCCTCTGCCCTCTGGCTATCCGGCAAATTACTTTAAATGGATGATGAGATGTCATCATGGAAGCATCAAATAAACAGCATTAGAAAGCTGATCGCTCCACGCAGAGCCGGATGTCCACTGAACATTCATCTGCTTCCAAGAACGAGGCTTGAGCATGTGCAGCTGTGTGACTGGAAGTGCAGTGCGGTCTGTGGCTTTTGCTGCTTCTCATGTCTCAGTGGCTGCACATCTCCCCCAGAACTCAGCAGCCTGATAAATCAAGCAGAAGAGCCCAGAAGTGCTCCTCTGAAACGGTGACGACCCTCAACCCGCTTCAATTACCTCTGGTTTAAATTTTAAATTCATAACCTACTAAGAAGTACGGAGGTGACAAAAAACTGGTTTAAAAAAGTGACTTAGCGTTCCCTTGAAAATGTTTTGCAAATGTTTCTCAAATGTTTCATGTTCCCTTGCAAAAATATGCATCATCACAAACGGTTTGCAAAAGCTGTGCTTTGCTGAAGCTCAGACACGGAGCAGCTCATTGAATTTTAGATGGATCTTGGATTGCTTGCTGTCTGACAAGCATACAGTACTGTGGGAAAGTCTGAGGCCCCCAAGACACTTTCAAAATCTATTTGTGTAGTTTGTGTTTATTTGCTGAGAAAAGTGTTAATACTTGAATAAACTAAATTTATAGAATATTAATTAATAATTATATTATATATAATAAACAGTGATGTTCTGGATGTTTGTGTGTGTGTTGACCCGTCTCCAAGCCTCTCCTCCTCGAGGAAGCCCAGTATTATATGTAGTTATAAAGCAGCTCCTGGTTTGACCAATCAGTGCTCAGTAAATTGAGCTCATGATGTAATTGATGATATTAACGAGTCTCTGTGGCGGCTGTGAAGGTGTCCAGGAAAAATATGGACCCGAGAAATTCTTGTTACTTTATAGTTTGTTTGAGTTATGAATACGACTTTATTCTAATGTATATTGTCACTGCTGAGGTCAACTGTTTAAAACTTTGCTTAGACGCCTGAAACTTCCGCTCAGTGCTGTGTGTTTTGAAAGGGAACGCAAATGTCAGAGTTTTCTTTTCTTTTTTTTAACCACGGCCCCTTAGGGGCTCCGTAAAAAGGTCAGAATAAATGAATTATTTTGTCAAAGAAACTACATTTGCTTTGTTTTAGTACACAGAGGTGTCAACTCATACAGTACACCCATTCAGCAAACTCCTGACTGGACTTCATTTCCCAGAGTCCAACGGGAGACCATGTGCAGCCGCAATCGGACAGTGCAGCCCTCCCTGGAGTTCTAACTGGGTTCACCTATGTAGACGGTCAGACGACTGAGAGTTAGTATATAAGCCCAGGCTTAAATCAGGCTAGTGGGGAAGTTGAGCTTTACATTCTGCCTGCCTCTGTTTCGTGGTTCTGACCCCTGCTCTGTTTACCTGTTTACAAATTTGTGCTTTATCCTTTTTTCCTCGTCTCTTTGGATCTGTGTTTCGGCTTTTTGGCCTGTTTACGATTTTTGTCTTGCCCTTTTCTGCTTCTGCTTCTTTATGCATGCCTCCCCTTTTTTCTCAGTGTATCTATGCTCTGCTGTTCTGATCAAACCTGAGTACAGGCCGAGTCTCTGTGGTCATCTGAGTTTCTCCCAGCTGGCTGGACTCTCGGAAGGACGGAGGGCTTCTGGCTCACAGCTTTGGTATTGAGGTTGAACCATAGAACCTAAAACCATCAAACTCATCCAACAAAACAGCTCTTACTTCTATCTGCTAGTGTCTGGATTCTGTTGATAGGTCACTTTTTGACAAACAGTTTGCAAAACTTGTGATTTGCTTAAGCTCAGACCGTCGGGCTCAGGTCAGACACTTGCGGACGTGAGGGTAAAAGATGAGCTTTAGTGTTGAGGGCAATTCCAAGAGAGAAGTCGAACACAGTCCAGGTCCTAAATACCAAAATAGCAAACAACCAACAGGGCAAGGGCCAAAACACGAAAGACAGCAATAATGGAATAACGCTCAGAAGGCAGGTAAACTGGCAATACTTCCCATAGAGACTAGGCAATCCAGAGCTTAGATAAGGACCAACACAGGTGTGTCTAATCAGTCCTCAGGAGAGGGTGAGCAGGTGCGAGTCCTTTGATTGGTTCGAGGAACCTGGTTTTCCTGCAAGGTGTTCTGGGAAATGGAGTTCATGTGAGAAGACTGATCCTTAGTACCGCCCATCGGTGTGACAGACATGAAGCAGTTCATTGAATTTTATGTTGATCTTGGATTGAAATGTAAAGACGTGGTGTCGCTTCTCACAATCAAACATGATTCTGCTGGTGTTGAGCACAAACTAAACCCGAGAGAGTTTCCTCATATAGTCAAAGGTACATTTACACTCACCGGCTACTTCATTAGGTAGTAAAAGCTTGGACCCCCTTTTTCCTTCAGAACTGTCTTAATACTTCGTGACAGACTTTCAACAAGGTGTTGGAAACGTTCCTCAGAGATTCTGGTTGGTGATTTGAGTTCCTGTTGTCTTTCTATCATCTGGAACCAGTCTGCCCGTTCTCCTCTGACCTCTCACATCAACAAGGCATTTTCGTCCACACAACTGACCGCTCACTGGATATTTCCTCTTTTTCGGACCGTTCTCTGTAAACCCTAGAGATGGTTGTGCGTGAAAATCCCAGCAGATCAGCAGTTTCTGAAATACTCAGACCAGCCCGTCTGGCACCGTTCAAAGCCCCTTAAATCCCTAACCCTAACTGCAGAGAAGAATAGCTGAATAAATTCGGCGCAGACTGGTGAAGCTGGGAAAACAGCTTTTAACGTTAGTGGTGCTGAAACGAAGCTCTGATGTAGGTCATGTGGTTGGGCACCTCTGGTCCTACATTGGCTTGCTGTCCGATGAGCACAGATTTTGGGAGGGAATGCAAAGCAGTTGCGAGGGAACACAATGCCGTTATCTTTATTTTTTTAACCATGGTTCCAAAATAAATAAATAAATAAATAAATAAATAAAATAAAATAAAAATCACCTGTGAAGGTCAGAATAAATTATTTCATGAAAGAAACTACATTGACTTGGTTTGAATAAACGTGGGCGTCAAGAGCCTCAGAGCTTCTGAATAAAATACTTTGTCATGGCATTGGAGGTGCACGACTGTATAAAGCGGGGATCCAGGAGATCTACACACTACACTACAGCAAATTGTGGCTCTTCAATCATTAAATCAAATTTATTTGTAGCACTTTTTACAACGGATGTTGTCACAAAGCAGCTTTACAGAATTTCAGAAAAGACAAAGTTTCAACAGGACTAAATGTACAGAAACCCTCTTCAAGGGTTCTTTAGTACAGAAAATGGTTCTATATAGAACCATGAACATTGCAAGAACCCTGTGCATGATTCAAGGGTTCTTTGCATTATGAAAGGGTCCTTCAGATTGATGGAGTAGACGGTTCTGTATAGACGCTGTTTGAAAAGGATTTTTTTTGCTATATAGAACCCTTTCCAAAAAGGTTCTTTCTAGATCCATCTGCAGCACATTTTCCACCAATCTGAGGAACCCTTTCATGATGCAAAGAACCCTTTAATTGTTCTTTGTGTTCTATATAGCACCAAAAAGGGTTCTTTGTTATTATGAAGTCAGGCTTGTTACAATAGAATCCTTTTTTGGTGCTGTATAGCACAACTATAGCACGTTATAACCCACCTGAAGGACCTTTTCATGGTAAAAAGAACCCTTAAATCATGCATAGGATTATTTGAGTGTTCTATGGGGCACCAAAAAATGTTCTATTGTTATAAAGTTAGGCTTATCAATAGAACCCTTTTTGAAAAGGTTCTCTATAGATTCATCTACAGCACATTTTCCACCAGTCTGAGGAACCCTTTCATGATACAAAGAACCCTTTACTCATGCAAAGGGTTCAATGAGTTTTACATAGAACCATTTACCATGTTCTTTTTAAAAGTTCTATACAGAATCATTTTCATTTTGTTTTCTTTATTAAAGGAGTCTTGAAGAACCATAATTTCAGTGTGTAGTCCGACACCAGCTTTCCACACTTGATGGTTCTCCAAGTGTTCTTCAGTAAAGACACTTAGGTTGGTCTGACCAGCTGTTTTTTACAGTGTAGACTAGAATGATTGTCAGAGAAGCTTATACAACAATAGAGAAGCCAGCTGAGGTGGTTCGGGCATCTGGTAAGGATGGTTTCTAGATGCCTCCCTAGGGAGGTGTTCCAGACATGTCCAACGGGGAGGAGACCCCGGGGAAGACCCAGGACACATTGGAGGGATTATATCTCTCGACTGGCTTGGGAACGCCTCGGTATCCTTCTGGAAGAGCTGGAGGAGGTGGCGGGGGAGAGGGAGGCCTGGGCCTCTTTGCTTAGGCTGCTGCCCCCACGACCCGGACCCGGATAAGCGGCTGAGGATGGATGGAGAAACCCAGACCTGGACGGTCCGCTGATAAACCACTGCTGAGGAGTTTAACAGGAGAAATCATGAAAACAAGAATAAAGTTTTCACCTGTAATGAAAACGCAAAACGTTCTGTCACTAAAAAGTTTTCATTCGTCGTTTTGATCACTGAGCCTGAAGGATGGCCTGGCACAGGTGCTGTAGGCCTCAGACTAGAAGAGCCTAACTTGTGTAGTGCCAATAGACGTGATGCGCTGGAACACAGAACAATCGCCTTTCAGCCAGAGAATGATCAAACCCTGCTAGACGCATGTCTGGACTTCAGCTTCATGGGACCAAAAAGGGTTCTAATAACAAGCCTGACATTATACCAATAGAAGAACCCTTTTTAGCACCATATAGAACACACATAACCCTACGCATGATTAAAGGGTTCTTTAATTGGTTGGTTAGTGTAGTGGTTAACACCTCTGCCTTCTACACTGTAGACTGGGGTTCAATCCCCCACCTGGGCAAACACCCTACACTACACCAATAAGAGTCCTTGGGCAAGACTCCTAACACCACCTTGGCCTCCCTGTGTAAACTGATCAAATTGTAAGTCGCTCTGGATAAGAGCATCAGCCAAATGCTGGAAATGTAAAATGTTCTTTGCATCATGAAAGGGTTCCTCAGAGTGGTGGAGTTCTTTAATAAAGAAACCAAAGTGAAAATGATTCAGTATAGAACTTTGAAGAGGAGAATGGTTCTATATATGGTTCTATACAAAACTATGAACACTCGGTGAAGCTTTTGCATGATTAAAGGGTTCTTTGTGTTGTGAAAGGTTCCAGATTGATGGAGTAGATGGATCTATAAAGAACCTTTTGACTTGAAGAGCCCAACTTTTGTAGTGCAAATAGACGTGACATGCTGGAATATGGAGCAACTGCCTTTCAGCCGGAGAACGACGACCCCTGCGAGACGCGTGTCTGGACGTGGGCTGCGGGTTCACTGAGAGACAGACGTTACCGGAAGGTGAGCTGAGAGCCGCAGCGTTCGGAGACGTGAGCTTGTTAACATGTAGAACTGAGGCGCGCGCGTGTGTGTGTGTGTGTGTGTGTGTGTTTTATCTGCACTGCTTAATTAAAACTGCCATGTAGTGAATGAAAAGGCCACTTTTGCTCAAAAGACTTGAAAGGGAACATAAATTGGATTTTAATTAACCATTTGTGTCAAACTAAACGGCTGTACAAAGAGGCTTTGATGGTCGGAATCAAGCTTTAAAAGATACAGAAGCCCAAACTGAGCTTTAAAAAACAGGACACTTTTCTACAGGAGTCTGTCGCATGCTGGACGTGTTGGCAGGTTGAGAGGTGCTACGCTGGCCTGTTCAGACAGAGGAACGCCGTCTGTGGACAGAGCCAGGGGAAAGCAGTGTCCGCTGATGCTGTGACTGATGCAAGAGTCTAGCAAAACCTAATCACAGCATGTGTAAGCTGCCAATCCCCTCAGCTTTTACTGAACAGAAGCAGAAAACGTCCGAATGCAGGATGTTTCAGCCGCACTTCTTGGCAGCGCAGGGGCGGATTTAGTGATTACGCAAAAACCCCGAATGGCCAACTGGATGCAGTTTTATTTTAGTTCATGTACCAAAAAAGTCTTTATTCATTCCTGCTTGACCATTTCCAACCTCCCTTTATCCCCCACAACCAATCAGGCCGTTTTTGTTACTGCGCCTTTAAAACTCATATATGTAAATGAGCTCTGTTCTGATTGGCTGCTCTGTATTGTGTCTCACTCAAAGCAATCTGGACTGAAACACTTAACTTCCGGGTGCGTGGGCAGGGCTAAACTGCTAAAGGGATGATATCGTATGTAAATGAGTCGGGTTTTTCATTACGTCACAAAAATACTTAATTCAAAACAGGCTGTTTTTTTTTCCAGCTTGAAATGTAAACAATATCTACGTTCTATGTAAGTTTGTTTAATTTCAAAAAGCTAAGACACTGGTTTATGAGCCATTAAAAGGATGGTTCTTCAAATGTTCTTTAGTAAGGAACAGTTCTATATAGAACAATGAAAACTCAGTGAACCCTTTGCTTAATTAAAGAGTTCTTTGCGTCATGAAGGGGCTCATCAGATTGATGGAGAATGTGGTGTAGATGGTTCTATATAGAACCTTCTTGAATCTGCTCCGGATAACTGGAAGTGCTATTTCTTTGAAATGGAAGCATCTAGGAGCAACAACAGCTCAGCCACGAAGTGGTAGACCACACCATCACAGCTGAACATCCCAAACAGCATCTGGAAGCAACAACATCAGGAGCTTCATGATAAGGGTCTCCATGGCTGAGCAGCTAAAAGCAAGTCTTAGATCATTATGCGCAATGCCAAGCGTCGGCTGGAGGGGTGTAAAGCCATCACTGGACTCTGGAGCAGTGGAACCGTGTTCTCTGGAGTGATTAATCTTCTCCAGCTCTCAGTCTGATGATGAATCTGGGTTTGGTGGACGTCAGGAGAGCATTACCTACTGGAATGCAGAGCAGTAAAGTTTGGTGGAGGAGGGATGATGGGCTGGGCTGGTTTTCAGGGTTTGGGCTCTCAGTTCCAGTGAAGGAGGTTATCTGCTTCCAGCTTTGGGTCAGCAGTTTGGGGAAGAGCCTTTCCTGTTCCAACAGGACTGAGTCCCTGAGCACAAAGCAGCTCCATAAAGACATGGAGTGACCAGCTTCGTGTGGAGGAACTCCAGTGGCCCTCACAGAGTCCCTGACCTCAACCCCACTGAACACCTTTGGGAAGAGCTAGAACAGAGATTGTCAGCCAGACCCTCTCGTCCAACATCAGTGTCTGACCATCTGAATGGACACAGATTCCCACAGACACTCTCCAACATCTCTCAGCTTTGAAGATGAATGGTGGGCTGCCCATGATTTTAGAACCCTACCCCAAGTGTGATGGTGAGGTGTCCACATACTTTTGGCTGCATATTTTGTTCCAAGCATGTCTTATGAGCTCTACATGTCAGTACTTAAGCTACATCCACCATGTACACTCTAAAAAAGATAGTTCAAGAGTTCTTCAGAAAAGACAGTGGTTCTATATAGAACCATGAACACACAAGAAGCCATTTGCATGCCTTGCTTGGTGAACTGAGCTTGAGAACCATCGTCTTTACTAAAGAACCCTTGAAGAACCATCTACTAAACCTGATGTGGAAAAATGGATGTGGATTTTGAAACAGTGTATCTAATAATCTAATTTAATCTCAGTATATATGATCAATAATACATAACGGTGACCAACAGCTGAAACACTCTCAGGAACGTCATCGTAGCGGTTTTTATTCCCGGAAAAGCTGAAGTTAAACCGAAGTAACTGAAAGCAGGGATGTGTCCGAGTTCTGTGTGGCATCTTGTCAGTTTAAATGGACGTCTGCTTGACTGACGGGTGTGGGGGTCCCAGGCTTATAAAGGGACACTGGCCTTAAATGACACTGGTCATAATCAATATAGCACATGTCATACAAAGACAACTGAAACGTGATATCAGTGTGATCACAAACCAGCCGCTCCCTTTGGTTCCAACTGTGGGAGATACGTGACGGTAGAAACCCAAGGATTAACCCTTACTGAGTCTTTTCTGATTGAAGTTGAATCAATTTTAGTTTTACAGTCTTATTTTTTTTGGTTTTTATAGTGTTGCACCAGTACCAAGTTGTACTGCGGTATCAAGTAGACGGTGAAGTAGGCAGACTTTGGTATCATTATCCGAAAGGAAACAGGTTGGTATCCTGCCTTCCGCCCGAAGACTGCTGGGATAGGCTCCAGCACCCCCCCGCGACCCTGACGGAGAAGCGGCTAAGAAAATGGATGGATGGATGGAAGGAAACAGGTTGGTAGGGTCAGGTTTCTTTAGGATCAGGCCATAAAAGAATGGTGTGGTTTGAAATGGATGCTTTGTGAATGCGTGCAGTGTGTAAAGTGCAAACCCCAGTTGGAATCTGGGTTTGGTCAAATGCCAAAACCACAAACACTCCAATAATAACAACACTAACTAACCTCAACTGAGCAAAACAGCCAAAAAAAAGACAAACACTTTACCTAAAACCCCTAATCAATCACAAAACAACCCCACCCCAACAAAACGGCAGCCAAGCAGAGCATCAGGTGACGCCGTTTACCAAAACACACAAAAAGACAATTATATAAAATACAAATTGTCGCTGTCCAATGAAAAACATGTATCTCCAAAATACTAACTTTACAGGAGAAGACAAGAACGCTCTAACCTTTTGGAGCAAGGCGCGAGGTAGTGGACGCATGTGTGGAGGTAAGCGACTTTTATTGAGGGCAAATCCAAAATCAGGGTCATCACGGTCCAGGGTCATTGAGCCAATACGGATAGATTGTGTCAGGCATGATTATAAACCAGAGACAACCAACAACACAGGTTCAAACAAAGCAGCCAAACACAGACCGGTACAACAAACAAAGACCAGCCAACACTAAGGCCAAACACAGGGCTTAAGTAACACAGGGACAATGAGGGTCAGGTGCAGACAATCAGGGGCGGAGTTACAAAACAAGGGGTTGGACTAGGACCACAACAAAAACGCACATGGACAGGACTGGGAGGGGCCAACCGGGACACCTTTCAATGTAAGTCAATGTAAAAAGGTTCTATTGCGTTTCTATTGGTCCATTCATCATGAGATTTTTACACAATCTAAAGGACAGCTGGTGTGTTGAAATGATGGTTTTTGACGAAATGCGAACAGGTTTAAACAGGTTAGTCTAAATTATCAAAAGCAGCCAAACCTACACTGGACTCGGTTATGCTGTGGTTTCCAGGTTGAATGACATTTTTCATCGAACAGGTGTGAAATGGTGCGCAGCAGGCTTTGAGGTGTGTTGTCTCTCATTTGATGGGCGTATCAGTCGTGTTACCCAATCATGACATGTACATAAACCCCACCCTATTAAAAAGGCAGCACACAATGGTTTCTATTAAATACCTCTACAAATGCTGCTGCTGGAGCTTGGTGTTCAACAGCTGAAGATGTTAGAAGATAAATTCTTCTAAAAGGATGCCAGGAATGGCCTTCTCAGCGTTTAAACACCACCCGTTTCCGTGTGAGCACACGTTGTGCTACGCCTGCTGTGAGCAGCCCTAGTGAAGCTGTTTACAGAAATAAACTGCCATGCATCCCTCCGGCTCGGAGGCACACTCAGACTCCATCTCCCAGAATCCTCCGAGCGATCACCTGACTCTCGTGACCCCTGAGCTTCCCTCGGACTCCGACCAGCACTCACAGTCTCCTGAACTCTGTTCTAGGTCACATGGCTTGTTTGGTTCCACATTTGGAGCATTTTTCTGGTTTTCTGGTTTTTCCCTTTTGTCTTGCCCTCTGGTTCTGGCTGACTTTTGGACCCATGCCTGTTTACTGACCATGATTCTTATCAAACCCTTATCAAAACCCTCTTATCAAACCCTCATCAAATCTTTTGTTTTTGCCATGAGCCTCTGGCCCTTTCTGTCTCATTACACAAATAAAGAGAGGCTACACATCGCTGTTATCAGAAGAAAACCTCGTATCTCCAAAACGGTAACTTTACAGGAGAAGGAAAAAACACACTGTACTTTTAATGTAAGTCAATGGAATCAGAATTATTTCCAAGTAATTTTGCGCCGTTTATTTTGGTCCATTCTTCATGTAATTTGCATACAATGTAAAGGCCAACATGCATTTTCAAACTATGGCAAAACTGAAAAATGACAAAAATACGAGGTTTTCCGACAGCAGCGATGTGCAAGGCTTTAAGGGGACTGTGCTACATTGAATTCAACAACAAAGCCGAGCCAGGAGGCCAGACGGCCAGAGATTAACCAAATAAGCTACAAGCAAAAAGCTGGTGGCGAATCAGAGCAGACCTCTTTTGTACTCCCCACCAGATGATGTCACAGCGAGCAGTGCAGCTTGTGGACGATGTGCGGCGGAGTATGAGATACGATGGAATAAGTTGTGTAGACTCAAATTTGGCGATGCGTACAATGCAGATCCAAACGGAATGTAATTCACTGCATAATGTCCTGTCATATGTATGTAAGTACACAATTAGATTTGAGTAGTATAGCAAAAGAAAACAACTTTAAAGGATTAAACGAAGCGGCATTGAAAATGGAGCATGGGGTCCCAGTTTATATTGTCTCTAATAACTGTGTAGTTACATGTGAACAACATATGCAATAACATTGTAACTACTAATGATTTAGTCACTGTCACAGGTGTATTGCAGCCATACACCTTATGTAATTACATAGGTGTATCAGCTTCAGCTTTGCCTCGTGTAATTACACAAGTGTATCTTAATAGCAGTAACAGCCTAATTCTCTCTCATAATTACACAGTGGTAATAACAAATGTAATTACACTCAATCAGACTGAAACAGCAGTTTTGTGCTGCTATTGCTGTGACACTGTAACAGTTTGAGCTTTAACCCAGTCTGTAATGAGACAGAACAGCAGACGCCCTCTTATCTTAACATGGAACTTCATTAATGACATTAATTAAATGTGTTGCATTTCCCTCCAAAGCAGCGTCTATATTACCACTCAATTATTACACAGTAATTACATATCAACTACACAGGAACTGTCCACTTATTTTACAGTGTAACTAACACTGCACCACAGGGAAGTTCCCGTGTTGGTGTAAAAGTGCAGTGTAATTACAGAATGGTATAATCGGTGTTATGTAATAAGGTCACCTTGTTATAACACAGTTATTCCAGAGTAATTAGAATTATAAAACTAAACAACGCTATGTAAAAATATTACCGTTGGCTGCTGGAAAAGACTTCTGATCTGTGTGGATCAATAAAATACACTTGTTTAATTACACCAGGCAAAACTGAAGTTGATATGCATGTGTAATTACACAGGCTGTAGTTTAGTAACTCATTTGTAACATTGGCTAAATCGTCAGAAGTTAGTGTTGTATGTGTAACTACACAGTAATTAGAGACAATATGATTTTGCTATGTTTTAATTATTGTTTTATTTTTATTATCTTATATATTATATTATTATGTTTATTATTAATGTTTCACTTTTTTATACTTACCTGATTTGTCTTTATTTACTAAATTAACTTGGCAACATTGTAAATGAGGGGCGCCCTCAATATTCTCCGAGATTAAATAAAGGTAGGTAGGTAGGTAGGTAGGTAGGTAGGTAGGTTGATAAGTAGTTAGGTAGGTTTGTTGGTTGGTTGGTTTGTAGGTACGTAGGTAGGTAGGTACGTAGGTTGATAAGTAGTTAGGTAGGTTGGTTGGTTGGTTGGCAGTTAGATAGGTAGGTAATTAGCTAGATAGGTAGGTTGGTAGGTAGGTAGGTAGGTTGGTAGCTAGGTTGGTAGGTAGGTAGGTTGGTTAGTAGCTAGATTTGTAGGTTGGTTGGTTGGTAGGTAGGTAGGTAAGTAGGTTGGTTGGTTGGTAGGTAGGTAGGTTGGTAGCTAGATTTGTAGGTTGGTAGGTAGGAAGGTTGGTTGGTTGGTAGGTAGGAATGTAGGTAGGTGGTTGGTTGGTAGGTAGGTAGGTAGGTAGGTAGGTAGGTAGGTAGGTAGGTAGGTAGGTAGGTAGGTAGGTTGGTTTATAGGTAGGTTGGTTGATTGGTAGGTAAGTAGGTAGGTAGGTAGATTGGTAGCTAGATTCATAGGTTGGTAGGTAGGAAGGTTGGCTGGTTGGTAGGTAGAAATGTAGGTAGGTGGTTGGTTGGTAGGTAGGTTGTATGGTGGTTGGTTGGTAGGTAGGTAGGAAGGTTGGTTGTTTAAGTGGCTCCACATTGGGCATTGGGCATGGTGACCTTAGCCTAAGGCTGCTCCAGAGTGTCCCATTCTATTGGCCAGTTCTTTTTTATGGAGACTATACAAGCTGAACACCTGTGTCAGCAATGAGTGAACTTAAAGTAGCTAAACCAAGTCATTACAGAGGCAGTTGGACATGCAGTGTAGTTTAAGAGGGAAAATATAAGCATTATTCAATCTGGAGATGTCTTCAGTGTGTATGTATGCATGAGTGGTCTACTAAGGTCACCACTCACAGACATAGACTGCATTGAGTGCTGGTGACACTTCCCGAAGTGAGTAGGAGGAGAAGAAACTACTTTACTGACCTCACAGACCTTCACATTTACTAACATTTTGATTCAGCTTATAAAAGATGTGTGGCTTAATGTTGACACATTCCCTTTTCACCAGGGATGCAAACACTTTTTTAATAATAGGTGGGCTAGCAAAGACCCTCGAATTATCAAAAACACATCAAGAACGTCAACCTCAGGGCAGCTTCAGCAAGTAAAGTCCTGAAAATAAATGGCTAATGCGTTCAGCCACTTTAAAAACTGGCTTTGGGTTTATTTTACGCCATCTCAATATTAAGCCCACTGGCAAGCTGCCAAAGTTTATATCATTTTTTTCTCTTTCGTACAAATCTAGAAATGAATTATTGAGTTTTGTACATGTTCATCTGTGGAATAATACAATGCAGAAGTCAAAAGGAGCTTTATAGATTTGCAATAAGCATAAAAGTAAACTGACTTTTTCTATTTGTAATTTAATATACTTACATGATGATTTTCCACTAATAAATGTCAACATAAAAATGTACACTCTTAAAAAGATGGTTCTCCAAGGGTTCTTTAAAAAAGGCAATGTTGCTGTATAGTAGCGCCAGCACACAAAGAACCATTTGCATGCCTAAAAGGTTCTTTGTGTGGTGAAATGTCCTTCAGGTTGGAGATTGTGTTGTACATGGTTCTGTTTAGCTTGTCAAACTTGTAACAATAAAAGAACCTTTTTTGGTTCTACATAGTACAGGTTCTACATAAAACTATGTACAACACACTCTCCGCCAATCGGCAGAACCATTTTACCATGCAAAGAACCCTTAAACCATGCAAATGGTTCTTAAATTGGGCATGGTTCTAAACAGTCTTTACTAAAGAACCTTTGAAGAACCATCTGTTGTAAAGGTGCACATGGCAGCTGTAGCTTAAGCACTGGTGTGTAAACTCGTAAGACATTGATGGAGCATGTGTTACATATGGTCCTTTGTAGAACCTTTTCTGAAAATGGTACTATGATGATGCAGCTGCTCAGGATGCTCTCCACAGTCCCCCTGTAGAACATGGTGAGGATGGGAGGGGGGAGATGAGCCTTCTTCAGTCTCCGCAGGAAGTAGAGGCGCTGCTGGGCTCTCTTGGCTATGGAGTTGGTGTTGAGGGACCAGGTGAGGTTCTCTGTGATGTGGACACCGAGGAACTTGGTGCTCCTGACGATTTCCACAGCAGAGCCAGTGATGTTCAGTGGGGGGTGGTCACCTCGCACTCTTAAGTCGACAACCATCTCCTTAGTTTTGTCCACATTCATAGACAGGTTGTTGGTTCTGCTCCAGTCCATTAGCCGCTGCGCCTCCTCTCTGTCCGCTGACTCATCATTCTCACTGATCAGACACACCACAGTCATGTCATCAGTGAACTTGATGATGTGGTTTGAGCTGCACTTTGCAGTGCAGTCGTGAGTCGAGTGAACAGCAGTGGACTGAGCACACAGCCCTGAGGGACACCGGTGCTCAGTGTGGTGGTGCTGGAGATGGTATTTCCTATCCTGACTAGCTGAGGTCTCTCAGTCAGGAAATCCAGGACCCAGTTACAGAGGGAGGCGTTCAGTCCCAGCAGGCTCTGTTTTCCAATCAGCTGCTGAGGAATGATGGTGTTGAACGCTGAACTGAAGTCTATGAACCGCATTCTGACGTAGGTGTCCTCATTGTCCGGGTGGGTGAGAGCCAGGTGGAGTGTTGTGGAGATGGCGTGGTCTGTTGAGCGGTTGGGGCGATATGCAAATTCCTTTGGGTCCAGTGAGGGAGGAAGCTGGTCTTTAATGTGCCTCATGACAAGCCTCTCGAAGCACTTCATGATGATGGGACGACTGCAGTGCTCAGAGAGATGTTGAACATGTCCGTGAGAACATCAGCCAGCTGTGCGGCGCATTCTCTGAGCACTCTGCCTCATATGGTGTCGGATCCTGGTGCTTTTCGTGGGTTGACTCTGTGTAGAGTTCTCCACACATCAGCAGTGGACAGACACAGTACCTGTTCACTTGGAGGAGGTGTGGTTTTCCTCACCGTCGTGCCGTTCTGTGCCTCAAACCGAGCGTAGAAGTTGTTAAGCATGTCTAGAAGGGAGGCATCACTGTCACAAGCAGGTGGAGGTGACTTGTGGTTGGTGATAGAGCAGAGATATCTCCTGGTGTCCAGGTTCTCACTTGCTTAAGGCCTGATGAGTGGTCTGTATGCTGGAGTGAGGGATGTGGTCCAAGTAACCGTAGTG
The DNA here is from genome assembly GCF_015220715.1 of Pygocentrus nattereri. Classification (NCBI taxonomy): domain Eukaryota; kingdom Metazoa; phylum Chordata; class Actinopteri; order Characiformes; family Serrasalmidae; genus Pygocentrus; species Pygocentrus nattereri. Next base: position 55,772,822 of record NC_051211.1, read on the forward strand.
GGAGTGGGGCTCAGCTCAGCCCACTGAATCTGGAGTTAGTCCAGTTCATTCTCCAAGGAACAAACGTTTGAGAGAAGAAGCGATGGAATGGCTGGTCATCTGGGATTAGCCATTAGTCTAGCGCGCAGCCTCACTTCCACCTACTCATGCGTCGCTTTCGGCCAGCAGGCTCACGCAGCGCAGTGGTTTGTAGAAGGCCCGGCTCGCGCAGCTCTTTCCACAGTCCGTCTGGAAGTAGAGATTGGCTCTGGCGTTGGTAAACATTGGTGCTGGTTGTAGCTGTCATGACTCTTGAGTTTTGGCCATGTTACACGACAGATAGTAAAACAAAAATTATAAAAGCACCGTTTTGTTGTTCCCCAAGTGGCCGCGGCAGCTACCCGCCATGCCGCCGCAACCAGGAGCATTCCTTCAACGTTTTAACAAGGCAACGGCCCCAACCATACAGCCAGAAAAACTCCAGCCTTTCTTCAATCCCACTGAGCATTTTACGGAGGATTTCAAAATTGTGGGACCATCAGGGGGACCCTCGTAATCTTGGGGGGAATTTCCAGATGTTATGAGCCAAAACTGAACCACAAAGCTAATTTCTTCTTAGTGTAGACATCTAGAAGCTGCAACTGCCAACAGACGCTTAGCAACTAGTACCGATGTTTCAGTGCTTAATTAATTTTTTAAGCATTTGTTGTTTCCGCTTGTGAATATACACTTCGTCCTCTCACTGCACAGAACATAAATATTAAACCTGCTTAAAAGGGTCATTATTTTTAACAACAATGTGCATCAGATCAAAGCACACCATGATACCTTTTGACACCAAGCTCTGAAGAAAAACGAAGCACTCATTTCGAGTCCACAGCTCGGCCCTGAGGGAACACAACCTCTCAGCGTAAATGGGTCTGTCGTTTCCTGTACGTGTATTTGTGTACTTGAACCTGTGCCACGCTGGAATGTGTTGGTCCTTTTGACAAAGCCACGAACTGCGTCTCCAGGTGGCTTTGGTATGCAAAAAGCACAGGCATCAAAAGGTCAACAACAGCAATATGAGTGCAAATAGAGACTTCGCAGCAGCTGAAACAGACTGAACTGATGGGCTCAAGCCGAAAGGTTAAGCAGGTTATCTAGGAGGCACACAACAGCGGAGACGGGGGAATGAAAGCGCTGAGCAGTGTGGAGGCTTTGAACCGTTAACATAGGCGCAGGATGAGATTAAGGTTATGAGTTCAAGGTGAAGTGGAAATATACAGTTCAGTTTTTAAATGAAAGCTTTACCGTCTTAGTGCCTCACATTGTGCAGTGAAACAATAAGCAACAGGCCATGCGCTGCACGGTTAAGGGATGCTGTTAGCCAGAGTTCAGTAAATTCTTTCATTTCTTATTAATATTAATCTGGATACTAATTCTTCCACCAAGGAACGTAGTTTGCTGTGGTTGCCAAGTAGTGCTGCAGGTAAAGTGGTAGTAATTATAATTTCCCTGTAACAACGTACTGTAATATAAAGTAGTATAAGCTCTTGTAGTCACATTAAAGCCACACGTGTATATATATATATATATATATATATATATATATTTAATGTGGAAAGCACTCAAAACATACCCTAACCATAACCCTAACCCTATTTTCTCTATATAGATCATTCTACCAATTTAGTTCAAGCTAAAAAATTGGTTAAACTAAAAACAATCAAATTTTTCCAAGTCTCATTAACACAGATAGTAAAAACCTAAATATATTCAATATCATCATTTAAAGAATTCCTTCTATTGGGAGGTATCTGTCTTAAACCCGAACCCCTAAATCTGTACTTGTGAAAATAATGTGCAATTGTTTTAGTAATTTTTTAAATATCTTTTTGATTTCTTTGAAAATTTAACATTTATCATGACTTTTATTTTAAATAAAAAATCACTACTGAAACACAAAGACCTTTAGTCTGTAGGCGGAGACCTATTTTAGCCACACCCCTGTATCTCAGAGCAGGCAGTGATGCTGCATCCCTGCCCCTCATGGCCACATGGTGAGCAGTTAGATCCCAGTGTTCTGAAGTAAATGTGTCCCAAAGTCTGAAAGTCAGTGAGGAACATTAAGAATCTCCATATTTTCTGCAGTTCAGCTCTTTTTAGTGTTTTAGTGTAAAATATGGTGATTTTCTGTGTGAACAGCTGCTCAGAGCTGAGTTTGCTGGTCATGAGCTGCTGAGTTTCTGAGCTCAGAATGAGCTGAAACAGTCACGACGGACACATTCGGTCCAGTTCGGGTCGAGTTCTGACTGATTTGGAATGTTTAATCAGTAGTTTTAATAAAATAAACATGATCAAGGTTTACAGTCACTCAAAGGATTTTGGTCTAAAGCCCTGAATGTTTTCAGACTGAACCAGTTCATCAGTCTAATCGCTCTGACGGATTTACGGCCACTGATGTTCTCACTGCAGGTTCATTCTATAGGGAGGGAGGAAGGAACGTTTAGAGATGATTGTGATTGGCTGAGAGGTGTGTCAATCCATTGCTTTGCAAACGGCCGGTTAGATAAGCTTGTTCTCAAGGTTTTATATGCAAGACTAACACACCGGCCTTGTTGAAAACTGAGTATCCTAAATTTTGTTTCTTCTCTCTGTGATCCGTGCGGAGAGGCGGCCCACGTTACCATGGAAACACAGTGCGCTTTCAGCTCACACGAGGCACTGCAAGCAAAACTTCACTTGATGTTAGATGAATGACTCAAAGAGGGTCATAAGCAATTCATTTCTGCATAATTAATAACAGACGTTTTTCCACAAAAAACCCATCCCAGTCGCCCCAGCACTGTTTTCACAATAGATGCTCAAACAGAAGGAAAGCTCTGCTCACAAGACAGCCGTCTTGCCTTAATCTCTCTTTAGGCTGGTGGTACTGATGCTTGTTCTGGGTGGTTCGGTGAATGGGCTCCTAACTCTCGTCTGATTTCAGTTTTTCTCCTGCTAGAACGGCTGCGTTGTTCTCCTAAAAGCAATAGCGAGCAAGAAAGCCAGTGTAGCTGTTCGACTTGTGGCCACAAGGGATCCTAAACATGTCAGGGAGACGCAAGTTCACCACCATTCAGTCTTCAGTGATGACTGGGCTGTACAGCACTTAGGGTGGTGCACTGCTGTTGTGTGTTGTTTAGTGTGCAAGAGACACTTAGAAATGAAGGGTTTTGCATTGAACCGGGATATAATGTGATGTTTAATATCATATGGGGCAGTCGTGGGCTGGAGGTTAGGGAAGGTCACCGGTTCGATCCCCAGAGCCGACAGTCCATGACTGAGGTGTCCTTGAGCAAGACACCTAACCCCCAAGTAGCGGATAGGGCTGCCCACCGCTCCGGGCAAGTGTGCTCACTGCCCCCTAGTGTGTGTGTGTGGTGTTTCACTTCATGGATGGGTTAAATGTGGAGGGGGAATTTCCCCACGTTGGGACTAAATTTCCTTCGGGAATAATCAATAAAGAATCTATCTATCTATCTATCTATCTATCTATCTATCTATCTATCTATCTATCTATCTATCTATCTATCTATCTATCTATCTATCTATCTATCTATCTATGTCAGTCTATCTATCTATCTATCTATCTATCTATCTATCTATCTATCTATCTATGTCAGTCTATCTATCTATCTATCTATCTATCTATCTATCTATCTATCTATCTATCTATCTATCTATCTGTCTGTCTATCTATCTATCTATCTATCTATCTATCTATCTATCTATCTATCTATCTATCTATCTATCTATGTCAGTCTATCTATCTATCTATCTATCTATCTATCTATCTATCTATCTATCTATCTATCTATCTATCTATCTATGTCAGTCTATCTATCTATCTATCTATCTATCTATCTATCTATCTATCTATCTATCTATCTATCTATCTATCTATGTCAGTCAATCTATCTATCTATCTATCTATCTATCTATCTATCTATGTCAGTCTATCTATCTATCTATCTATCTATCTATGTCAGTCTATCTATCTATCTATCTATCTATCTATCTATCTATCTATCTATCTATCTATCTATCTATGTCAGTCTATCTATCTATCTATCTATCTATCTATCTATCTATCTATCTATCTATGTCAGTCTATCTATCTATCTATCTATCTATCTATCTATCTATCTATCTATCTATCTATCTATCTATCTATCTATCTGTCTGTCTATCTATCTATCTATCTATCTATCTATCTATCTATCTATCTATCTATCTATCTATCTATCTATCTATCTATCTATGTCAGTCTATCTATCTATCTATCTATCTATCTATCTATCTATCTATCTATCTATCTATCTATCTATCTATCTATGTCAGTCTATCTATCTATCTATCTATCTATCTATCTATCTATCTATCTATCTATCTATCTATGTCAGTCAATCTATCTATCTATCTATCTATCTATCTATCTATCTATGTCAGTCTATCTATCTATCTATCTATCTATCTATGTCAGTCTATCTATCTATCTATCTATCTATCTATCTATCTATCTATCTATCTATCTATCTATCTATCTATCTATGTCAGTCAATCTATCTATCTATCTATCTATCTATCTATCTATCTATCTATCTATCTATCTATCTATCTATCTATCTATCTATCTATCCTTAAAAGGTAATAAAATGAATTGAGTGACTGGCATGTAAACTGAGGAGTGATGTTCTTGTCCTCTGTCGGCAGATCACGTTTTCTTGTTTACAGGAAGACACTACCCAGAAATGTCATTCATCACAATTATTATTATTTTTTTTCCTGAGGCCTTGCCCTCTTGTTTTATAGCCATACATTAGTGATTTTATGACCAGTAAAGGAGTTTTGTGGTTTGTCGCTGCTTTTCAGTGTTCTCCAAAGAGTTAAGCCGTCGTCTCAAGGTCATGAATAAATGCAACTCAATCTGAACTCATGTTTACACAAAGAAACAAACTTTTGAGAGTCACTTGTCCTTCTGGCGCGTCCCCCACTGCGTGCAATCTGTTCAATCTGCGAGATTCCAAGTGACAAATTGAAATGGCTGCAGTCCAGATCTGACCTGTGGCCCCTCCTCCCTCCGTCTTCATCGCCTCTACTTTCAGCTCACTGGCATTTAACTTCACTCCGGACGCTCTCTCCACAGACCCGGGGCTCGCCCAGAAGAATTAAATGAGATTTGATTTTTCTTTTTAATTGTTCTGCTAGGAAGCCTGTCAGCTTGTCTCCCGAGTCGCAGCCTATCGAGCAAGCAGACTTATGTGCTGGGGCGGATCAATGGCGCTGAAATGATTGAAACGGCTTTTTAAGAAGAGTGGAAGTGATTTCGTGAACTTGGTGCTCCCACCGGAAAAGCTGGAGCTTTCGCAGTTTGAGCTACGGAAGGTGAGGAGGCGGTGAAGTGATTCAGCAGATGTGCATGAAGACGATTCCACTCATTAACTGAAGTGTCATGACTGGTTCCACCAAGCTGCTAACAGCTGCAGCAATACCGTCGAATGTCCTGCACAGGGGTGTGTCGTCCATTAGGGGTGCTAGAGTGCTGCCCCATCTGTTACCATGAGCAAAACAGAAGAAACACCCGAGTATTTATTAGGATTATTCTACTAAATGCATCATTTTGATTGCTAATAGTTTAAATTTTGGTAGAGGATCAAAAATGAATGCCTGTGTATGAACCACACTGTCGCAAAGGTGGGATTCCAAACTTTTCCATTTCCACACACTGCCAGGTTCCAGTCCACTACGCTGGAGAAAAACAGCAAGCGACACTTTACCTTTAACGACTGGCCACGACATGGAAAACCTGGCTAATGTACCGTGAGAGTTCAGGCGCTAATTCAAAACCATCTTGAGACGAATCTCAGACAAAACTTCCTTACATAAGCGGAAAAAGTACTCGATAATTATTCTGGAAAACACGTCGGATTACAGACTCAGTCTGAGGTGTTTATTCTCGCTCTGTTCAACAGTCTGATGAAAATCTTCGATTACCTGCTTGCTACCAAGTAATCCGATGCAAAGTGATGCGCATGCGTGGAGCAGCGCTTAGAGTGCGCGTTACCATGACAACGAGCATCACGTGAGGTCCAGTCGTGCTGAACGGTATAAACGCGACGCGCATACGCAGACCATACTTACACGTTCCGATAGGGAATGTAATCGGATTCAAGCGTTTACACGGATATTATTCTTCTATTTAATGGATTATTTACAGGATTACCCACCTCGTTCAATCGGATAGAAACTGTATTCCGAATGGCCTCAATCGGACTAGACTGTTCTGATTGAGCTATTAGTCGGATTATTAGGATTATTAGGCTGTATGTAAACGTGGCTACTGAGTACATGTCTGATATTTGAGACTGCAGCTCCCTGATCCATCACAAGTCCAGCTCTGTGTTTTGTAGGTTCAGTATTACTGGCTAGTATATGAGTGAATAAAACTCCCTGTTTTCTCTCGTCCCAGCAGTTTTTAACATCAGGACATTTAGCATAAAATGTGTTCACCGTTTTAATTTTAACATTTCACTTAAAAATCCTTATTTTCTAAAACATTTACACAGATTAAGAAAAAAATGTGATTAATCGCAATTACATTTTTTAATCATTTGAGCAAGACACCTAACCCCCAACGGCTGCCCGGGCGTCGTGGATAGGGCTGCCCACCGCTCCAGGCAAGTGTGCTCACTGCCCCCTAGTGTGTGTGTTCACTAGTGTGTATGTGGTGTTTCACTGCATGGATGGGTTAAATGCGGAGGTGGAATTTCCACGTTAGTGGGATTACAAAGTATTCCTTAAATGTGAGAATTTTCTCCAATAACAATTTACGATTAACCATCGGTTTATCTTAGTTTGATGTAATTTCTTTGTATTTTTGGTCATTTTCTTCATAAGAAACTTAAAAATCACCAGTAGTGCTGACGTCTCAGTAGCTAGGCTAAATTTCCTGTTCCACCTTAAATGGTCAGCAGTTACATTCTGGCACCAGAGCTGCTGCTCCGTTTAAGGTGGAACGGGAAAATTCGAACAGGAATCTGGAGAATCTCTGATTTCAGCTTCATATCACTGAAGAATTAGGGGGGGTGGTGATAAATAACTGCCCCCCTCTTTGAAGGCGGATGATCCCTAAATGTAACTAAAGCCCAGCAGTGAGGAGCTGAACTTTCCCCTCCTCTGCTGTCCCTGCAGACGGGCAGGGTCGCCTACAGAGCGGCGCTAGTAGCTGTTAATGAAGTGATGCTCTTTTATTAGAGGGTCTCATTTCAGAGGAAGATCTCAACCACTGCCCTGTAGCTCAGGAACAAGGGGCAACACTCGAAAACAAGGGGTAGGGGTAAAAAGGAGAAGTGGGACTGGGCCCAAGTTGTCTTTTATTGGTTGCTAAAGTTGACGCTCATGTTCTATACTGCCCCCTGCTGGTGTTCAGAGTTAGAGCAGCTGCCGTCCAACACTGTGCAGAACACAGCAGCTTATTCAGCAGCTCGCTTTCTACATCAAGCGACCTTTTCCTGACCAGTAGACCAACACATTCATTAATCCTGTGGGGCAAATGTCAAGACAAATATGATTTTCTCAGCGCTTCGGGTGCTGCATAAGCACAGCGTACCTCTGAGGGAAAGGGAGGAATTTAGGAAATGCACACTGGTTTAATTCTGTGCTCTTCCCTGTAAGTGCTGCTCCTTCAAAGGAACCGGACTTTCCTTTTCATCTCCAAAGATCCAATACGCATACATGCTCTCTCTCTCGGTGAGTCACAGAGCGGCAGCCTGAAGCAAGTCAAAGAAAGTCTCTCGTTCTGCTCCTCTCCATCGGCTTTGCTCTGTTCACGCACTGCGGTTTATAAAATACAGAATTTTCAGCAAATGTAGCAACGATCACATTCCCTTCCAGAGTCTGAAGGACCCACAACATGGAAAACTCTCTCTTAGGATTTTTAAAATAAAAGGGTCAGATGTCAGAAAAGCCAAGACACTTACATACATCAATCAGGCAGAACTTTCTGACCACCTCCTCGTTTCTCCGCTCACTGTCCACTTTATCAGCTCCACTGACCGTATAGCTGCACTCTGTAGTTCTACAGTTACAGACTGGAGTCCATCTGTTTCTCTGATACTCTGTTACCCTGTTCTTCAGTGGTCAGGACCCCCATGGACCCTCACAGAGCAGGTACTATTTGGGTGGTGGGTCATTCTCAGCACTGCAGTAACACTGACGTGGTGGTGTGTGTTGTGCTGGTCTGAGTGGATCAGGCACAGCAGTGCTGCTGGAGTATTTAAACACCTCAGTGTCGCTGCTGGACTTAGAACCAAAAATATCCAGTCAACAGCGTCCTGTGGGCAGCGTCCTGTGGGCAGCGTCCTGTGGGCGGCGTCCTGTGACCACTGATGAAAGACTAGAGGATGACCAACACAAACTGTGTAGCAGCAGATGAGCTGTCGTCTCTGACTTTACATCTACAAGGTGGACCGACAAGGTAGGAGTGTCTAATAGAGTGGACAGTGAGTGGACACAGTGTTTAACCTCCAGCAGCACTGCTGTGTCTGATCCACTCGCACTAGCACAACACACTAACACACTACCACCACGTCAGTGTTACTGCAGTGCTGAGAATGACCCACCACCCAAACAGTACCTGCTCTGTGAGGGTCCATGGGGGTCCTGACCACTGAAGAACAGGGTAACAGTGTATCAGAGAAACAGATGGACTACAGTCTGTAACTGTAGAACTACAGAGTGCAGCTATACGGTCAGTGGAGCTGATAAAGTGGACAATGAGTGTAGAGACAGGGAGGTGGTCAGTGTTACGCCTGACCGGTGTATATAAGTTGGTTTCAGTTGCTGAGGTTTTTTCCGTGATCTGGTCTCTTTAGCGTATTTCCGTTTTCAGTGCTCTGTGACAGAAAATGTGTAACACCACACAACTGATCAGACGCCGGTGGATAAGGTTAGAAAAGCCTTTACAGATTAACGGCGAAACCCAAACAATCCAGCACAAAAGAACAAGCATACAAAACAGGCAAAGCCAAGAGGGGCAGAAACCACAGGACAACTCACAAAAAGAGCAATACAGGGAAAACCCGCTGACCAGCTCAGGAGAACGAAGCAATACCTCACGATATCCTGACTTAAGCCCAGGCTTTGAATACCAACTACTCCTAGTCACATGACAGGAGCAACTGATCAGCACCTCGGATAAGGGGAGCCACGATTGGTTCTGGTTGGCGGAGCAGTCATGTGAGCTCCAAATGAGTTCTGGGAGTTGGAGTTTGTTAGGTTGAGGGCTCCAGAGGCCTCCAGCCCTGCCAGTATATGTTAAGCGTAAATGGGATCACCAGTAACGAGGCACAGAATCCCAAAGCATTCCGTCAAGTGTTTCTCTTTCCTCGTCTTTGATCTAGAGATCCAGTTCGAGAGCCACACGGTGCTCCTGTCCTCCACTGCAGTAGCCCTTTGGGAATGTGGGTTGAATTTCCATCCCTCTAAATGTCAGGGCCAGGAAACGTCTTTAAAAATTTAAAACATTCATTTCTACTGACATTATCCCACAAGTTCCGAGCAGAGGGTCCAGCACAGCCCTACGCGAATACTGACAGATTCATCTGCAGTGAATATTTACGCTATTTGAGCTGCTGGGTCCTTAAATCTCTCGAATCGGCTCCGACTCGTTCACTGTGATTGCCATGTCCATATAACTGGTGATTGGGGCGGAAAACATGCTTTATTTAAATAACTCTCGTTTATTACAGTGGTTAAAAAAACAAAATCGACGCCCGAGCCGGTTGTGGAACATTAGCATCCCTCTTTTTCCTTTTTCTCTTACACTGCGAAAAAAACGAGTCTCGTCAAGTAAAATGATCTTCAATGTAGTCAATAAATGTAATATTTCTCTTGTTGAGATTGTTGTGAGCTTAATTTAAGATTAACTGCATCATTTCTAGACAGCTTTTGCTTGTTTTAAGTCCATTTTTTGTAATAATAATAACAAACATATATTTAAAATGGGGTTGTATTTGTTTTTAATTTTAATTTTAATTGCATTGATTAAACAATCTCACTATACTGGCAGATATTTTGCTGAATTCAAGTTCATTTCTTAAAATGAGCGCAATTATCTGCCAATATAGTGAGATAACTTTACTTAATGTTACTTAAAACACCCAAGTCTCAACTTTTTTTGGAAATGGTGGTGTAAATAATGTCCAGAAATGAGGTAAATAATCTTAAAATAACTGCACAACTGTCACAAAGTGGGAAATATTAGATATATCGAGTACATTTAAGGTCATTTTTCTTGACAAGACACAGTTTTCATTGCGGTGCAGATGCTTCGGCTTAGGCACATCATTTAAAACTGTTTAATGGCAATAAATGTGTGGAAAGTGGTGAAAAAAGTGGTACAATTTCATTTTTAGGTCTTCTTTTCAACAATCAACTATCGGCAAACAGTGATGTAGTAAAGGGAAACATATACACTCCTAGGCAATAAAGTGGGTCGTGAAAATGTAATAGATAGATAGATAGATAGATAGATACTTTATTGATGCCGTAGGAAATTTAGGATGGTGTGAACTGACGGTTTGGGCTGGTCAGGGTGCAGATTGAAACCCGATGGAGATTGTTTGGTCTAGTTTTCCGGCTGTTTGAAGCCGTCAGTGCTGAGTGGATCAGTACTGGCTCTTCTTTCTGTAAAAGATCATCTGCACATTTACACACTAAACTCCAAGTCTTAGAGAAATCCGAGTGAAGCGCTTTCCTCACTGACTTACGGCATCTGTTTGTTTAATGATTTGTTGATAAGACCATTAAAGACTTAGTGTTTTGTCCAGGGGTTTATATTGTAGGTGAGTTAGAAATGTTTTAGAAATACATTTATGCAGCAGGTAGTTCCGGCAAAGCGAGCTGATTGGTTGAGAAGAGTTTCACAAACACCGTATCACTCCAGCGACATGCTGTTGCTAAGCAACGACTCTGACAGCTGTAGGAGACGCTTGAGCCGTCTGAACGTTTTTACTTCTGACTTTGCCACAAACAGAAAACGGACACTGTTAAGACCACATCTGACCGACAGCCGATTTGGTCCGACTCTGAAGACGAGACGACGCTAAATTCCAACAGCTGAACCACCTGGAATCAGCCAGAAATGAACAGATATGTTTTCGTGCAGCTGTAGATCCAGTAAAAGTTCAGCGTTCACTCTCTGTCTTGTTGTATTGATGATGCCCATTTTTCACAAACTCTCACACATCATGCGACTCCAAATGTCCAGTATACAATTTATTTACGAAATAAAAAACACTTAATACTTTATTGGAAACGTAGCCGAGAACATGCTTGATGATAAACAGTGTGAAGTGTCCAGTCTTTAGGCTGAGGACAGTAAGTGCTGCTCAGTTTTGCATTTACACTACGTTGTCATGCGATAGTGAATAAGGATGTTCCTGAAGTGGCTCGCCACTCTTGTCTTCCACAAACGAGGCGCCTCGTCTTTCTTAGTGAACTGATACTCCATCAGCCTCGTGATGTGCTCCGCTACTGTACTCGGACTGTCTGTCCACAGCCGCTTCAGCCGCTTATCGTCCACTCGTAAGTCTTACAAAAGCGCCCAGGAGAGACAATATTGCTGTATTTCACTACCACTTCTGCTTCATTAGCCTCTCAGGCTTAAACAAGGAGGCTAAACAGCAGCTGATCCAGATGCTGTCAGCAATTTACCCGTTACTAACGCTCTGCCAATGCCCTGCTATCGGCGTTTACCAGCCATCTCAGCTCTACAGTTCAGTGGGTTTGTTTACATGAACACTAATGACATGATCTCTCTCTGATCTGAGCAGCGGAGGTCGAGTTAGAAGCAGTGATATATCACATTAAACCGTTATACATTAGCAAGAAATAACCCTTGAATTATTCAGCTTGTGTAAGTTTAATCTTCAGTAAGTGATTAAAAAGAAAACATATTTACTATTAAATTAAAGCATTCCAATAGATTCTGAAATGTTTCATGTACTTCCAATGTTTTTCCATACCTATTTCATCTTTTATACCCATTTATTATATTTTTACTTTAATATAGGTTTTATCATTTTTTCTGCCCTTTTTACTTTCCATTACTTACTTTCTCTGATTTCTGTTTCCAATGCTGGCTTTTATTAAAACCACATTTAATTTAAATTATGCATTCTGAGTGAAACTGACCGACGGACACTCAGGACATCGCTAAGGACTGACCGTCACGCCGGAAACCCTTCGTTCTTCGTTCAGTCCACATCGGAGACTCGTGTGAAACGGCGTCAGAGAGTTTCCAGCTGCTGAAGCTGCTGCAGTGGGTTTGTAAGTAGTGATGAAGATAAGATTAAGATTAAGTGACCCTTATTAGTCCCACAGTGGGGAAATTCCATCCATCCATCCATCCATTTTCTAAGCCGCTTCTCCGTCAGGGTCGCGGGGGGGTGCCGGAGCCTATCCCAGCAGTCTTTGGGCGGAAGGCAGGATACACCCTGGATGGGTCGCCAGTCTGGGGGAAATTCCACCTCTGCATTTAACCCATCTGGGCAGTGAAACACCACATACACACTAGTGAACACACACACTAGGGGGCAGTGAGCACACTTGCCGGATGAATGGGCAGCCCAATCCGCAGCACCCGGGGAGCAGTTGGAGGTTAGGTGTCTTGCTCAAGGACACCTCAGTCATGGACTGTCGGCTCTGGGAATCAAACCAGTGACCTTCCGGTCACGAAGCTGGTTCCCTGACCTCCAGCCCACGACTGCCCCTAACGGTAATAAATAAAGATAACGGAGCGTTTAGATATAAAACACATGAGGATCCTGTTCTATGAAGAACCTTTAAAGGAGAGATTAAGAAGAGATGGACACATCAAGATAATGAGCTCAGAACCCAGAGGGTTAAATGCCTACATGGTCATCATCCTTTGCTTAGAGCAGCACTCCAGTACATCCAGCACACGGGCCAGCGAGTGGTAATTATCTCCTCGCAGTGTGAACTGTTTACCCACTGAGTTGAAAATACAATCTGTTATCTCTATGTCAAAGAAATGAACTAAAATCTATAAACATAATAAGCCTCAGTGAACCTTAAACGGGATAAAGAGCCATGATGATTAGTTGGTGGGGCATCGCCCCAGTAAGTGCCGCTCTGACACCAGGCCTGCTACAGCGGCTGCCCAGCAGGGAAGCCAGAATCACCCTTTTGATCCGTTTGGTTGCTGTTTTCTGCTGTTCTAGTATCATAGATCTTTGTGTCTTTCCCAGCTTTGGTGGAAGCATTTCAAACAGCGCTAGGTACACATAAAGAGCTCGATCTCATGGGTTTCCAGGCCGAGATCCTCTCCAGGGACATAAGAAAGGTGATACAAGCAGAAGTGACAAGCATACGTTCAGTGACTGGATTAAACAAGCATTGTGGAGCTGCAGCACTGAATCCTCCCTTGAGTATTACAGCTGTTCATTTCGATTAAAGTGAAAGAAGAAAAAGAAAAACGATGCTCCCACAACTCGGCTGGTTCTGGGCTGCCAATGAAGACCCGTTCATTGGATGCCTGTAACACGTAAACAGACTGGTGCAGGCTAAGATGCACCATCATGCTTTTGTATCTTCCATAAACATATGCACCAATTCAAAGACACATCATGCATATTTAAAACCTCTCGTGTTTGCAAGAGAAGCGAACGGAGCTTCAGTGGACTCGCCTTAAATGTTTCATGCTCAAGTGCTTTCTCCCTGCTTCTCATTTGACTACAAAAGAAAGCTAAAAAAAACAAAAACAAAGGCAATCCGTGTTGTACAGAACGGCAAACACTCTGAGACGGAGCTGAGACAAAGGCAGCCTGCTTGAGAGGTTTTATGAAGGCCTTCTGAAACGACACGTTCGTTTGAGATGCCCGCTTGCTACCTCACTGCCATGCTAAAGGAATTTCCGCTGGGACTTGGGGCCACAGATTGACTGAGGACGGTCTCGCTTTCTGAAGCCCTTTTGTTTTCTCTTCTTAGCACAAAACATATACAGTTAAATACAGTAGCATTGAGCCCACCAGTTTCCATGTATTATGATTGTCAAAGCTTGAAAGATTTTTATGTTGTGATTATAAAGTTAAAGACAAAAAATAAAAAGAACAACCACAGTAAAAGTAGCCTTAAGGCCACGTAATGTCATTAAGCTTTAGCCACTTTATTACATGAACAAGTGATCTATAGAAAAGAATGAGCAAACCATACCAAAATACCAAAAACTACCAAACCATACCAATAACTACCAAACCATACTGACATACCAAAAACTACCAAACCATACCAAGAACTACCAAACCATACAGACATACCAAAAACTACCAAACCATACCAATAACTACCAAACCATACTGACATACCAAAAACTACCAAGTCATACAGACATACTAAAAACTACCAAACCATACCAATAACTACCAAACCATACAGACATACCAAAAACTACCAAACCATACCAATAACTACCAAACCATACTGACATACCAATAACTACCAAACCATACTGACATACCAAAAACTACCAAACCATACTGACATACCAAAAACTACCAAACCATAGCAAGAACTACCAAACCATACAGACATACCAAAAACTACCAAACCATACCAAGAACTACCAAACCATACAGACATACCAAAAACCTACCAAACCATACAAACATACCAAAAACCTACCAAACTATACTGACATACCAAAAACTACCAAGTCATACAGACATACCAAAAACTACTAAACCATACCAAGAACTACCAAACCATACTGACATACTCAAAAACTACCAAACCATACTGACATACTCAAAAACTACCAAACCATACAGACATACTAAAAACTACCAAACCATACTGACATAGTAAAAACTACCAAACCATACAGACATACTAAAAACTACCAAACCATACAGAGATACCAAAAACTACCAAACCATACAGAGATACCAAAAACTACCAAACCATACTGACATACTAAAAACTACCAAACCATACTGACATACTAAAAACTACCAAACCATACTGACATACTAAAAACTACCAAACCATACAGACATACTAAAAACTACCAAACCATACAGACATACTAAAAACTACCCAACCATACAGACATACTAAAAACTACCAAACCATACTGACATACTAAAAACTACCAAACCATACTGACATACTAAAAACTACCAAACCATACAGACATACTAAAAACTACCAAACCATACAGACATACTAAAAACTACCAAACCATACAGACATACTAAAAACTATCAAACCATACAGACATACTAAAAACTACCAAACCATACAGACATACCAAAAACTACCAAACCATACAGACATCCTAAAAACTACCAAACCATACAGACATACTAAAAACTACCAAACCATACTGACATACTAAAAACTACCAAACCATACAGACATACTAAAAACTACCAAACCATACAGACATACCAAAAACTACCAAACCATACTGACATACTAAGACCTACCAAACCATACAGACATACTAAAAACTACCAAACCATACAGACATACCAAAAACTACCAAACCATACTGACATACTAAAACCTACCAAACCATACTGACATACTAAAAACTACCAAACCATACTGACATACTAAAAACTACCAAACCATACAGACATACTAAAAACTACCAAACCATACTGACATACTAAAAACTACCAAACCCTACAGACATACTAAAAACTACCAAACCATACTGACATACTAAAAACTACCAAACCATACAGACATACTAAAAACTACCAAACCATACTGACATACCAAAAACCACCAAACCATACAGACATACTAAAAACCTACCAAACCATACTGACATACTAAAAACTACCAAACCATACTGACATACTAAAAACTAATAACCATACAGACATACTAAAAACTACCAAACCATACAGACATACCAAAAACTACCAAACCATACAGACATACCAAAAACCTACCAAACCATACAGACATACTAAAAACTACCAAACCATACAGACATACTAAAAACTACCAAACCATACAGACATACTAAAAACTACCAAACCATACAGACATGCTAAAAACTACCAAACCATACAGACATACTATAAACTACCAAACCATACAGACATACTAAAAACTACCAAACCATACAGACATACTATAAACTACCAAACCATACTGACATACTAAAAACTACCAAACCATACTGACATACTAAAAACTACCAAACCATACAGACATACTAAAAACTACCAAACCATACAGACATACTAAAAACTACCAAACCATACAGACATACTATAAACTACCAAACCATACAGACATACTAAAAACTACCAAACCATACAGACATACTAAAAACTACCAAACCATACAGACATACCAAAAACCTACCAAACCATACTGACATACTAAAAACTACCAAACCATACAGACATACCAAAAACTACCAAACCATACAGACATACTAAAAACTACCAAACCATACAGACATACTAAAAACTACCAAACCCTACAGACAGTAATTCCCTGATGTATGATGATGTAAATGGAATGCTCGGCAGTCTCTTGTTCATTTCCTTTTCTTCGGCAGGTGAACAGAGAGGGTTCTGTCCAGCTGCAGAGTCGAGAGCAGAACTTTAAAGCAGAGCGTTTCGAGCAGTGTGGATGGTGTGATGGGGAGGAAGCCCGTGGCAGTGCCCCCAGAACTGCTTTTATTTCCTCTCCGTGAGACTTGCATGCTCTGTTTGTATGTGGAGCAGAGATAACAGCCTGGCTCTTCCTGCTCCTCAGCACCTGTGGCTATACTTCTGAATCTGCTCTGGTTTGTGAAAATGACTGAATCTCCTCAGAAAGATGTGCTGCTATTCACCGTCGTCTCTGCAGAGGCTCCTCTCCTCAGAGCGAACTCTGTGAATTCCACTTTCCAACAGTCGCCAACACAAATTTTCAAACCCCTTCATGCTCTTTTGTGAAATACTGATTTGAGTTTAGTGGCAATTTAACTGTGATTTGCAATATTTCAGAGGATGTGTGTGTGTGTGTGTGTGTGTGTGTGTGTGTGTGTGTGTGTGTGTGTGTGTGTGTGTATACAGTCACACTTCTTTCATAAAAAACAACAACAATGCAAATACGTGCAAAATTATACATTTAAAATAAAGGAAAAAACATATTTTATTACATGACAGTTTGTCCGGACCTCGCAGAAGGAAAGTGGGAATCATGCTGGTTAGGAAACCAGTACAGTGGGAACTGGGCAAGTTTGGAATCATGCTGGTTCAGAATAAGCATGAATTGTGCCAGTTTGGAATCAGCGGAAATCATGCCACTTTGGCATCTGCAGGAATCGTGCCAGTTCAGAATCAGCAGGAATCATGCCAGTTTGGAAATGAGAAGAAATCGTTCTGGTTTGGAATCAGTGGGAATCATGCCAATTCAGAATCATCAGGAACCATACTGGTTCCAAATAGGCAGGAATTATGGTAGTTTGGAATCAGCAGAAATCATGCCAGGGCAAATAGAGCAGGAACTGTACCAGTTCAGAATCAGCAGGGAATCGTGCCAGTTCAGAATGGTCTGACGGAGCCTGGGTGGCCTCGGCCTCCTTACTTGTGCCACAGACCCGCCCAAAATGACTGCGCAGATTATTTTCAATAATAAAATCTCAAAAGAAAAATAACCAAAATATGAAGACGTAATGAGAATGCTCTCACAACATATTAGACATTCCATTTTTGACACTGACCAACCAAAATCCAGCGGCAGAATCATCAAACAGCTCATTAACACAGGAGGCATAATTACCATAAATCTGCAGTGGATAAAAGGTTTTTTGCTCCCGGTCAAATTTACATATTTGTCATGCCGATCCAAACGAGCAGTCCTGGCACTGCGATAAGTATCTCAGAAAGACACGAGAAAACTAACAGGAGATGGAGAGGCTACTGTTCACAGTGATATAAACCGAGTCCGTTCTACAGTTTCTCATTAGACTGAATGAATAACCGGCTCTAAATGTAGGTATTGTGATATAAACCGAGTTCGTTCTACAGTTTCTCATTAGACTGAATGAATAACCGACTCTAAATGTAGGTATTGTGATATAAACCGAGTCCGTTCTACAGTTTCTCATTAGGCTGAATGAATAACCGACTCTAAATGTAGGTATTGTGATATAAACCGAGTCCGTTCTACAGTTTCTCATTAGGCTGAATGAATAACCGACTCTAAATGTAGGTATTGTGATATAAACCGAGTCTGTTCTACAGTTTCTCATTAGACTGAATGAATAACCGACTCTAAATGTAGGTATTGTGATATAAACCGAGTCCGTTCTACAGTTTCTCATTAGACTGAATGAATAACCGGCTCTAAATGTAGGTATTGTGATATAAACCGAGTCTGTTCTACAGTTTCTCATTAGGCTGAATGAATAACCGGCTCTAAATGTAGGTATTGTGATATAAACCGAGTCTGTTCTACAGTTTCTCATTAGACTGAATGAATAACCGACTCTAAATGTAGGTATTGTGATATAAACCGAGTCCGTTCTACAGTTTCTCATTAGGCTGAATGAATAACCGACTCTAAATGTAGGTAATGTGATATAAACCGAGTCCGTTCTACAGTTTCTCATTAGGCTGAATGAATAACCGACTCTAAATGTAGGTATTGTGATATAAACCGAGTCCGTTCTACAGTTTCTCATTAGACTGAATGAATAACCGACTCTAAATGTAGGTATTGTGATATAAACCGAGTCCGTTCTACAGTTTCTCATTAGACTGAATGAATAACCGACTCTAAATGTAGGTATTGTGATATAAACCGAGTCCGTTCTACAGTTTCTCATTAGACTGAATGAATAACCGACTCTAAATGTAGGTATTGTGATATAAACCGAGTCTGTTCTACAGTTTCTCGTTAGGCTGAATGAATAACCGACTCTAAATGTAGGTATTGTGATATAAACCGAGTCCGTTCTACAGTTTCTCGTTAGGCTGAATGAATAACCGACTCTAAATGTAGGTATTGTGATATAAACCGAGTCCGTTCTACAGTTTCTCGTTAGGCTGAATGAATAACCGACTCTAAATGTAGGTATTGTGATATAAACCGAGTCTGTCTACAGTTTCTCATTAGGCTGAATGAATAACCAGCTCTAAATGTAGGTATTGTGATATAAACTGAGTCCGTTCTACAGTTTCTCATTAGACTGAATGAATAACCGGCTCTAAATGTAGGTATTGTGATATAAACCGAGTCCGTTCTACAGTTTCTCATTAGGCTGAATGAATAACCGACTCTAAATGTAGGTATTGTGATATAAACCGAGTCCGTTCTACAGTTTCTCATTAGACTGAATGAATAACCGGCTCTAAATGTAGGTATTGTGATATAAACCGAGTCTGTTCTACAGTTTCTCATTAGACTGAATGAATAACCGACTCTAAATGTAGGTATTGTGATATAAACCGAGTCCGTTCTACAGTTTCTCATTAGACTGAATGAATAACCGACTCTAAATGTAGGTATTGTGATATAAACCGAGTCCGTTCTACAGTTTCTCATTAGGCTGAATGAATAACCGACTCTAAATGTAGGTATTGTGATATAAACCGAGTCTGTTCTACAGTTTCTCATTAGACTGAATGAATAACTGACTCTAAATGTAGGTATTGTGATATAAACCGAGTCCGTTCTACAGTTTCTCGTTAGGCTGAATGAATAACCGACTCTAAATGTAGGTATTGTGATATAAACCGAGTCCGTTCTACAGTTTCTCGTTAGGCTGAATGAATAACCGACTCTAAATGTAGGTATTGTGATATAAACCGAGTCCGTTCTACAGTTTCTCATTAGACTGAATGAATAACCGACTCTAAATGTAGGTATTGTGATATAAACCGAGTCTGTCTACAGTTTCTCATTAGGCTGAATGAATAACCAGCTCTAAATGTAGGTATTGTGATATAAACCGAGTCCGTTCTACAGTTTCTCATTAGACTGAATGAATAACCGGCTCTAAATGTAGGTATTGTGATATAAACCGAGTCCGTTCTACAGTTTCTCATTAGACTGAATGAATAACCGACTCTAAATGTAGGTATTGTGATATAAACCGAGTCCGTTCTACAGTTTCTCATTAGGCTGAATGAATAACCGACTCTAAATGTAGGTATTGTGATATAAACCGAGTCTGTTCTACAGTTTCTCATTAGACTGAATGAATAACCGACTCTAAATGTAGGTATTGTGATATAAACCGAGTCTGTTCTACAGTTTCTCATTAGACTGAATGAATAACCGACTCTAAATGTAGGTATTGTGATATAAACTGAGTCTGTCTACAGTTTCTCATTAGGCTGAATGAATAACCAGCTCTAAATGTAGGTATTGTGATATAAACCGAGTCCGTTCTACAGTTTCTCATTAGACTGAATGAATAACCGGCTCTAAATGTAGGTATTGTGATATAAACCGAGTCCGTTCTACAGTTTCTCATTAGGCTGAATGAATAACCGACTCTAAATGTAGGTATTGTGATATAAACCAAGTCCGTTCTACAGTTTCTCATTAGGCTGAATGAATAACCGACTCTAAATGTAGGTATTGTGATATAAACCGAGTCCGTTCTACAGTTTCTCATTAGACTGAATGAATAACCGGCTCTAAATGTAGGTATTGTGATATAAACCGAGTCTGTTCTACAGTTTCTCATTAGACTGAATGAATAACCGACTCTAAATGTAGGTATTGTGATATAAACCGAGTCCGTTCTACAGTTTCTCGTTAGGCTGAATGAATAACCGGCTCTAAATGTAGGTATTGTGATATAAACCGAGTCTGTTCTACAGTTTCTCGTTAGGCTGAATGAATAACCAACTCTAAATGTAGGTATTGTGATATAAACCGAGTCCGTTCTACAGTTTCTCATTAGACTGAATGAATAACCGGCTCTAAATGTAGGTATTGTGATATAAACCGAGTCCGTTCTACAGTTTCTCATTAGGCTGAATGAATAACCGGCTCTAAATGTAGGTATTGTGATATAAACCGAGTCCGTTCTACAGTTTCTCATTAGGCTGAATGAATAACCGGCTCTAAATGTAGGTATTTTTATATAAACCGAGTCCGTTCTACAGTTTCTCATTAGGCTGAATGAATAACCGGCTCTAAATGTAGGTATTGTTACATAAACCGAGTCCGTTCTACAGTTTCTCATTAGGCTGAATGAATAACCGGCTCTAAATGTAGGTATTGTTACATAAACCGAGTCCGTTCTACAGTTTCTTATTAGGCTGAATGAATAACCGACTCTAAATGTAGGTATTGTGATATAAACCGAGTCCGTTCTACAGTTTCTCATTAGGCTGAATGAATAACCGACTCTAAATGTAGGTATTGTGATATAAACCGAGTCCGTTCTACAGTTTCTCATTAGACTGAATGAATAACCGGCTCTAAATGTAGGTATTGTGATATAAACCGAGTCTGTTCTACAGTTTCTCATTAGACTGAATGAATAACCGACTCTAAATGTAGGTATTGTGATATAAACCGAGTCCGTTCTACAGTTTCTCATTAGACTGAATGAATAACCGACTCTAAATGTAGGTATTGTGATATAAACCGAGACCGTTCTACAGTTTCTCATTAGGCTGAATGAATAACCGACTCTAAATGTAGGTATTGTGATATAAACCGAGTCTGTTCTACAGTTTCTCATTAGACTGAATGAATAACCGACTCTAAATGTAGGTATTGTGATATAAACCGAGTCCGTTCTACAGTTTCTCATTAGGCTGAATGAATAACCGACTCTAAATGTAGGTATTGTGATATAAACCGAGTCTGTCTACAGTTTCTCATTAGGCTGAATGAATAACCAGCTCTAAATGTAGGTATTGTGATATAAACCGAGTCCGTTCTACAGTTTCTCATTAGACTGAATGAATAACCGACTCTAAATGTAGGTACATCTACAGTTTAGATGTAGTCAGTTGTATTATATACAAGGTATTTGGAATATGCGAACCGTCAGTGTGGTCAGTGCACTGAGCACATTAATAAACACCTTGAAACCAATTAAGCGGTCGCATGTCAGCGCTGAAGGAAAAGTGTGTTTTGTACTCCTTGTTAAATTAATAAATGGGTGGTGCTGTCCTGAGGAACCCGAGCGGCAGGCAAACCAAGCTTGGCACCCATCACATTTAATGTGCATTTAACTAGCCTCGTGGTTGGAGCGCTGCGGTTTAAGGGCACCTTCTTTACATAGCAGGAAAATCTCGGTCTGTGCAGCAGAGAACGGCAGAATGAGCAGAGTCTCCATAATTAACTGTCACAATGTCTAAAAACTAACAAATGCACTTGGTGTCAATGAGGAGCTATTTATTTTTCAGCACTTCATTCATATCTCGGCCTATGATCTCCAGTAATGCTGCCTGGCTGCTTATGTCTCCCTCATCATATAATGAGACGCACTGTTCTGGGAATGTTCTGGGTTTTGAGCTCGGAGCCTCGCCACATTCGTTTCCTTTAGGTGGAACATACGCGGCTACCAGAATGACTTCAAAAGTCTGACAATTACCAAGAGGGGTTCAGTCCAGCCAATCAAAACTTCTGAATGATGAGGAGGGTTGGGATGTAACGGAATAACCAATCACATTGATTTATCAGTCTACTCAGACTTTAGCAGAGCTCAGTAACTCTGAGATTAATAACTGATCACATTGATTTATCAGTCTACTCAGGCTTTAGCAGAGCTCAGTAACACTGAGATTAATAACTGATCACATTGATTTATCAGTCTACTCAGACTTTAGCAGAGCTCAGTAACACTGAGATTAATAACCGATCACATTGATTTATCAGTCTACTCAGACTTTAGCAGAGCTCAGTAACACTGAGATTAATAACAGATCACATTGATTTATCAGTCTACTCAGACTTTAGCAGAGCTCAGTAACACTGAGATTAATAACTGATCACATTGATTTATCAGTCTACTCAGGCTTTAGCAGAGCTCAGTAACGCTGAGATTAATAACCGATCACATTGATTTATCAGTCTACTCAGGCTTTAGCAGAGCTCAGTAACACTGAGATTAATAAATGATCACAATGATTTATCAGTCTACTCAGGCTTTAGCAGAGCTCAGTAACGCTGAGATTAATAACCGATCACATTGATTTATCAGTCTACTCAGGCTTTAGCAGAGCTCAGTAACGCTGAGATTAATAACCGATCACATTGATTTATCAGTCTACTCAGGCTTTAGCAGAGCTCAGTAACGCTGAGATTAATAACCGATCACATTGATTTATCAGTCTACTCAGGCTTTAGCAGAGCTCAGTAACGCTGAGATTAATAACCGATCACATTGATTTATCAGTCTACTCAGGCTTTAGCAGAGCTCAGTAACGCTGAGATTAATAACTGATCACATTGATTTATCAGTCTACTCAGGCTTTAGCAGAGCTCAGTAACACTGAGATTAATAAATGATCACAATGATTTATCAGTCTACTCAGGCTTTAGCAGAGCTCAGTAACACTGAGATTAATAACCGATCACATTGATTTATCAGTCTACTCAGGCTTTAGCAGAGCTCAGTAACGCTGAGATTAATAACCGATCACATTGATTTATCAGTCTACTCAGGCTTTAGCAGAGCTCAGTAACGCTGAGATTAATAACTGATCACATTGATTTATCAGTCTACTCAGGCTTTAGCAGAGCTCAGTAACGCTGAGATTAATAACTGATCACATTGATTTATCAGTCTACTCAGACTTTAGCAGAGCTCAGTAACGCTGAGATTAATAACTGATCACATTGATTTATCAGTCTACTCAGGCTTTAGCAGAGCTCAGTAACACTGAGATTAATAACTGATCACATTGATTTATCAGTCTACTCAGGCTTTAGCAGAGCTCAGTAACGCTGAGATTAATAACCGATCACATTGATTTATCAGTCTACTCAGGCTTTAGCAGAGCTCAGTAACACTGAGATTAATAAATGATCACAATGATTTATCAGTCTACTCAGGCTTTAGCAGAGCTCAGTAACACTGAGATTAATAACCGATCACATTGATTTATCAGTCTACTCAGGCTTTAGCAGAGCTCAGTAACACTGAGATTAATAACTGATCACATTGATTTATCAGTCTACTCAGGCTTTAGCAGAGCTCAGTAACACTGAGATTAATAACTGATCACATTGATTTATCAGTCTACTCAGGCTTTAGCAGAGCTCAGTAACGCTGAGATTAATAACTGATCACATTGATTTATCAGTCTACTCAGACTTTAGCAGAGCTCAGTAACGCTGAGATTAATAACTGATCACATTGATTTATCAGTCTACTCAGGCTTTAGCAGAGCTCAGTAACACTGAGATTAATAACTGATCACATTGATTTATCAGTCTACTCAGGCTTTAGCAGAGCTCAGTAACGCTGAGATTAATAACTGATCACATTGATTTATCAGT
Organism: Pygocentrus nattereri; assembly: GCF_015220715.1. NCBI lineage: Eukaryota > Metazoa > Chordata > Actinopteri > Characiformes > Serrasalmidae > Pygocentrus > Pygocentrus nattereri. Next base: position 55,797,338 of record NC_051211.1, read on the forward strand.
CTACTCAGTCTTTAGCAGAGCTCAGTAACGCTGAGATTAATAACAGATCACATTGATTTATCAGTCTACTCAGGCTTTAGCAGAGCTCAGTAACACTGAGATTAATAACTGATCACATTGATTTATCAGTCTACTCAGGCTTTAGCAGAGCTCAGTAACGCTGAGATTAATAACCGATCACATTGATTTATCAGTCTACTCAGGCTTTAGCAGAGCTCAGTAACACTGAGATTAATAACCGATCACATTGATTTATCAGTCTACTCAGACTTTAGCAGAGCTCAGTAACACTGAGATTAATAACCGATCACATTGATTTATCAGTCTACTCAGGCTTTAGCAGAGCTCAGTAACGCTGAGATTAATAACCGATCACATTGATTTATCAGTCTACTCAGACTTTAGCAGAGCTCAGTAACGCTGAGATTAATAACCGATCACATTGATTTATCAGTCTACTCAGGCTTTAGCAGAGCTCAGTAACACTGAGATTAATAACTGATCACATTGATTTATCAGTCTACTCAGACTTTAGCAGAGCTCAGTAACACTGAGATTAATAACTGATCACATTGATTTATCAGTCTACTCAGGCTTTAGCAGAGCTCAGAAACGCTGAGATTAATAACCGATCACATTGATTTATCAGTCTACTCAGGCTTTAGCAGAGCTCAGTAACGCTGAGATTAATAACTGATCACATTGATTTATCAGTCTACTCAGACTTTAGCAGAGCTCAGTAACGCTGAGATTAATAACCGATCACATTGATTTATCAGTCTACTCAGGCTTTAGCAGAGCTCAGTAACGCTGAGATTAATAACTGATCACATTGATTTATCAGTCTACTCAGGCTTTAGCAGAGCTCAGTAACGCTGAGATTAATAACTGATCACATTGATTTATCAGTCTACTCAGACTTTAGCAGAGCTCAGTAACGCTGAGATTAATAACTGATCACATTGATTTATCAGTCTACTCAGGCTTTAGCAGAGCTCAGTAACTCTGAGATTAATAACTGATCACATTGATTTATCAGTCTACTCAGGCTTTAGCAGAGCTCAGTAACGCTGAGATTAATAACCGATCACATTGATTTATCAGTCTACTCAGACTTTAGCAGAGCTCAGTAACACTGAGATTAATAACCGATCACATTGATTTATCAGTCTACTCAGGCTTTAGCAGAGCTCAGTAACGCTGAGATTAATAACCGATCACATTGATTTATCAGTCTACTCAGGCTTTAGCAGAGCTCAGTAACGCTGAGATTAATAACCGATCACATTGATTTATCAGTCTACTCAGGCTTTAGCAGAGCTCAGTAACGCTGAGATTAATAACCGATCACATTGATTTATCAGTCTACTCAGGCTTTAGCAGAGCTCAGTAACGCTGAGATTAATAACCGATCACATTGATTTATCAGTCTACTCAGGCTTTAGCAGAGCTCAGTAACGCTGAGATTAATAACCGATCACATTGATTTATCAGTCTACTCAGGCTTTAGCAGAGCTCAGTAACACTGAGATTAATAACCAATCACATTGATTTATCAGTCTACTCAGGCTTTAGCAGAGCTCAGTAACGCGGAGATTAATAACCGATCACATTGATTTATCAGTCTACTCAGGCTTTAGCAGAGCTCAGTAACACTGAGATTAATAACTGATCACATTGATTTATCAGTCTACTCAGGCTTTAGCAGAGCTCAGTAACTCTGAGATTAATAACCGATCACATTGATTTATCAGTCTACTCAGGCTTTAGCAGAGCTCAGTAACACTGAGATTAATAACTGATCACATTGATTTATCAGTCTACTCAGGCTTTAGCAGAGCTCAGTAACGCTGAGATTAATAACCGATCACATTGATTTATCAGTCTACTCAGACTTTAGCAGAGCTCAGTAACACTGAGATTAATAACTGATCACATTGATTTATCAGTCTACTCAGGCTTTAGCAGAGCTCAGTAACGCTGAGATTAATAACTGATCACATTGATTTATCAGTCTACTCAGGCTTTAGCAGAGCTCAGTAATGCTGAGATTGACCTTGGGGGTCATTCAACCGGCCCACGACGACCAATCCACTTTCTAGGAAACTGTTCATCTAGGAATGCTCGGACCTGACACCCATAATGTAGTGGTGCACCATCTTGCTGGAAGAACTCAGGGAACATGCCTGCTTCCAAAGTGGATTGGTCATCATGGGCCAGTTGAATGGCCCCCAAGGTCTCCCGATCTGACCCCCTTAGACTTTTATCTTTGGGGTCATCTGAGGGCAGTTGTCTATGCTGTGAAGATACAAGATGTGCAGCACCTGAAACTGCGGATCCTGGAAGCCTGTTCCAGCTTTTCTTCTGCGGTGTTGCTCTCAGTGTGTGAAGAGCGGGAGAAGAGGCTGCACTGATGATCCAACACAATGGGCAGCACTCTGAACACATTTTATAAGTGGTCAGAAACTTGTAAATACCTCATGAAAGAATAAAGTTATATTAAAACCAACCACACCACTGTTTTTCTTGTGAAATTCTCAGTAAGTCTGATGCGTCACACGACCCTCTTCCCATCGAAAAAACTAAAGTTGGATCCAAAATGACCGACTTCAAACTGGCCGTCATGGTCACCACCCATCCTGAAAAGTTTCCCCCCTCCCATAAACTAATGTGCCACAAACAGGAAGTTCATATCACCAACCATTCCCATTTTATTTGGGTGTATCCATATAAATGGCCCACCCTGTAGTATAAGGCAGTTCAAATTATTGTACCTCTCAGTTATTGCATATTGTTATTATTACACATATGAACAGTTTGGTATTGAGTTTTGTGAATCACACACTGAGGGAGGAGTTATAGAGTTTGATGGCCACAGGTAAGAATGACCTCCTGTAGCGCTCTGTGGTCATTTCGGTAGAGTGAGTCTTGAGCTGAATGAGCTCCTGTGTCTCATCACCGTGTCATAGAGTGGGTGGGGGCCACTGTCCATAATGGCCTGCAGCTTAGACAGCGTCCTCCTCTCCGACACGGCCGTCAGCGAGTCCAGCTCCACACCCACAGCATCACCGGCCTCGCAGATCAGTCTGTTCAGTCTGTTGGCGTCTGCCACCCTCAGCCTGCTTCCCCAGCATGAAACAGCATAGAGGACAGCACTGGCCACCACAGACTCATAGAAGATCCTGAGCAAAGTCCGGCAGATGTTGAAGGACCTCAGGCGCCTCAGAAAATAGAGACGGCTTTGGCCCTTCCTGTAGAGGGCGTCAGTGATCTTAGCCCAGTCCAGTTTATTGTCAATATACACACCCAGATATCTGTAATCCTCCACAGTGTCCACACTGACCCTGCTGATGGACACAGGGGCCCTCCTCAGTTCCACCACCAGTTCCTTTGTCTTTGTCACATTGAGCTGCAGGTGGTTCCGCTCGCAGCATGCGACAATGTTTGATGAATAAGGTCCACTTTACTGTAAATTTGAAGTGGATGTGGAGTGGAAGTGCTTGTTTCACCCTTAGTGTAATGTTTTTTTGATGAATTATTCATGCTTGCTTATAGAGTGAGATGATTGGTGGGAGGAGGTGCTCTGATTGTGACAGAAAACCTGTTGCCTCAGATTCACCTACAAATGCAGTAGATAGAGATCAGACATCCTGAAATTCATTTCCTTAAAAGCACTAAATCTACACCACGACCGCTCTGAGAAACTGCCTCTATTTTAGTCTCCATGCAGCGTGAGCTCTCCTCAGAGAACCCAGACAATCTCGAAAAAAATTCTCAAGTGCTGCTTCCTGTCTTGGTTAATCTTAACTAAATGCTACACAACATGTTCTATCAGGCAGCGGAGTGAATTTCATCCATCATGGGCTTTATTACATTTCAAATAAACCATCAGCGCGACTGCGGAAAACATTGTCTGCAGAAGCCACTGTGGAATTTTCAGCAGTAATTTAATCAGCACAGTATTTATGTCTTTTCTCTGGGTTTTTAACTGACAACAACAGATTTAAACACATTCAAAATATTCTTGCTCATCTCTGAAGTTAAGAGGTCACATTATTTCTTGAAACAAGTAGAATGACCTGCCACTTGCAGTACATACGGTTACTTGGAACAAATAAAAACTTTGAGAAACAGGTGGAAGGAATACAGGATGCAAGGAGTCGAGGCCGTAAAGGTGGATGACTTCAAATATCTTGGGTCAACCATCCAGAGCAATGGACAGTGTAGAAAAGAGGTGAAGAAGAGGGTGCAGGCAGGATGGAGTGGGTGGAGACGGGTGTCAGGGCTGATGTGTGACAGAAGGATAGCAGCAAGAGTGAAAGGGAAGGTCTACAAGACAGCAGTGCGTCCTGCTATGATGTTTGGTTTGGAGACTGTGGCTCTGTCTAAAAGACAGGAGGCTGAGCTGGAGGTGGCGGAGATGAAGATGCTGAGATTTTCGTTGGGAGTGACAAGGCTGGACAAGATTAGAAATGAGCAGATCAGAGGGACGGTGAAGGTGGAGCAGTTTGGAGATAAAGCCAGAGAGGCCAGGTTGAGATGGTTTGGACATGTGTTGAGGAGGAATAGTGGATATATTGGGCAAAGAATGTTGGAGATGGAGCTGCCGGGTAGAAGGAGAAGAGGTAGACCTCAGAGAAGGTTTATGGATGTAGTGAAGGTGGACATGGAGATGGTTGGTGTGAAAGTAGAGGAGGCAGTGGATAGGGCAAGATGGAGGCAGATGATCCGCTGTGGCGACCCCTAAAGGGAGCAGCCGAAAGAAGAAGAAGAAGAAACAGGTGGAAAAATTGTGTACTATTCTTACAGCCATCTCACATATTAGATAGAGAGATATTAGATATTATAACTATATTTAAGATGTCACTTGCTAAAACATTTTTTGCAGGGTATGTTCCTCAGCCCAGCTGCACGTCTTGTCAAGTGAAAAGATTGTAAATCTCGTCTATATGTGTAACATTTCCCGTTCTGAGATGGTTGTGCACTTCTTTTAAGATCATCTAGCTTAATGAGCTTAATGCTGGACATTATTTATTTATTTTATGTAGTTTTAGGTAAGTTCAGTAAAATGATCTCACTGCACTGGCAGATGATTTTGATGGTTGTAAGCGAGCCCCCATGAGCATCGCCAGGGGTGACAGTGACAAGGAAAAACTCCCTAAGATCAGGAGGAAGGAACCTCGAGAGGAACCACGACTCAGAAGTTGTTGGCTATCCAGCTTTTGATATTTTTAACACATTCTTCAAGATTGTTTAGATTTAGAGCCTCATTCGGTTTAGCAGATACGTAAAGGTGCATGTCGTCCACCTAGCAGTGAAAACTAACGCAGGATCTGTGCATTACCTGACCAAGAGGTTGCATGTACAGAGAGAAAAGCAGCGGCCCAAGCACAGATCCTTGGGGGACGCCATATTGCACAAGCGTGCAGAGTGTTTATTGTTAACACTGACAAATCAGTCGGTCTGTCAGATCAGATCAGACCCAGGACAAAGCCTGTCCTTTGACACGGACCACATTTTCCAGCCTATCAAGGATGATAATATCAAATACTGAGATCTAGAACGACTGGTATGCAAATATGACCACTGTCAGGAGACACGAGGAGATCATTTACTACTGTAGTTAATGCTGTTCCAGTACTGTGAAAGGGTCTAAAGCCAGACTGAAACATCTCATGGAGACAGTTTTCTTGTAGATAGGAGCTCAGTTGATGTGAGACCAAGCAATGAAAGGGAGATTGGAAATTGGCCTGTAGTTAGCGAGTTCACTGGGATCGAGATCTGACTTTTAAGTAGGGGTTTAACGACTGTGAGTTTTAATGATTTTGGTACGGATCCCAGACTGAGGGACACATATATTACAGACTGCAGAGGTTTAACAGAACAGGGATGATCTGTTTGAGCGGTTTTGTGGGAAGTCGGTCATGAATGCGTGTTGATGATTCAGATGAGCTAATCAGTGAGACTAATTCATTTGTTTGGACAGGACTAAAAGATAGTAGCTGGACTTTAGGGCTGGCAGGGCGCTCATCACGTTGTGATAGTAGATGTATAGGCAGATTTTGGATTTGTAGTCTAATATTTTCTATTTTATCATTGAAAGAGCTGCTAAAATCATTTCTGCTGTATGTTGTGTGAATATCGTCTTCAAACCCTTTAATGTTACCAGTGAGTTTGGATGCAGTCGCGAACAAGATCTTAGGATTTTTTTTGTTATTCTCTTCTTTTATTTATTTATTTATTTATTTATTTATTTATTATTCCTGGGCCAGGACATGCACCCCCCCCCCCCCAGCCCCCACCCCCTTTTCCCAGGGGACATTTTTTTTGCTTGTTTGTTTGGGTTTTTTGTTTGTTTGTTTCTTTTCACTTCACTATTAATGTCACAATTCATTGTTTATTAACGATCATATAGATATAAGGTGATGTGGCACCACAACCACCCAAAACCCCTCCAAACACCACCCCCCAACCCCCTCACCCACCCCCTAATTTGAGTAAAGCAAAAAAACAGAAATAATAGAGACAAAACAGAGAAAGGATGAAATAACAATAAGAATAATAATAATAATAATATTAAAATAATACCAATAACAAGAATGATAACAATAACACTTAACAATGGACAAACTGGACATGTAGGACAGACAAACACAAATACTGAAAAAACAATAAACAAAGCAGTAATGCCCCTTTCTCCTTTTTTTAATTAGTAATTTTTGTTATTCTCAATTAGTGATGAAAAATATGACGCTTTGGCTGCGTTTAGGGTACGCTTATATTCCATGATGCTGTTTTCCATTCGATTCAGAATCAGTCTAGTTTTGATATGCGGCATTTACGTTCCAGACTACGAGCTTTTCGTTTTAGTGAACGCGTATGGCCGCTGAACCACGGTGCCGGCTTTTTCATCTTAACCGGTGCCACGTTATCCAGATGACTGAAGTGTGAATTGCAGGTAAATAATCTTAAATTAATCTTACGACAATCTCAAATATTAGATTTATTGTCTATATTTAAGAGTGCAACAGTGTACTGGAGGTTTATTTTTACATTCTTGTAATCTGCTACCAACTGGGTGTGGGTAGTAATCCATTACATTACAAATCCATTACAAAGTATGAGTTAGTTTTTACAGTAATGGGATTACTATCCCTGTTGTTACACTAGCAAACAGCCAGTTACACTTAAAATTATGAATAGTATTATAGTATTATAGTATTAATTCACTGGAAGCAGTTGCCTAACACCTTGCAACACGTTTGTACCAGGTATTCAGTGCTCTTAACGGCTTGGATCGGGTGTTTGAAGCAGTTAGAGCAAATAAATGGACGAGCTGGGGGTCCCTGAGGTCTTGTTAAAGAACATTGAGTCTAGAAAATAGGACTAGGAACTGCTGCAGCACAGGCTACATGCAAGTTGATATCACTGCACATTTAAATGAGATCATAACAATGGAAAACTCAGCAAAACATCCCACACAAACCAGCAAGCTTTATCCAGTGTGGTAGTTAAAAGGCTTTGGCAACAGTAGAATGCAAACCGAACAGCTGGTGTTGGTTTAGAACGATCAGGCATAACATTATTCTACACTCACTGTCCATTTTATCAGCTCCACTTACTGTATAGCTGCAAGAAATAACACACTGCGGCAAATACCTCAGCAACTGGAACCATCTTATATACATCGATTGGGCGTAACGTTCTGACCACCTCCTCATTTCTGCGCTCATTGTCCACTTTATCAGCTCCACTGACCGTATAGCTACACTCTGTAGTTCTACAGTTACAGACTGTAGTCCATCTGTTTCTCTGATACTCTGTTACCCTGTTCTTCAGTGGTCAGGACCCCCATGGACCCTCACAGAGCAGGTACTGTTTGGGTGGTGGGTCATTCTCAGCACTGCAGTAACACTGACGTGGTGGTGGTGGTGTGTTAGTCCAGTCGTGAAATTTCCTCACTACTAAATATTCCACAGTCCACTGTCAGTGGGATTATAACAAAGTGGAAGCGATTGGGAACGACAGCAGCTCAGCCACGAAGTGGTCGGCCACGTAAAATGACAGAGCGGTCAGCAGATGCTGAGGGGCATAGTGCGCAGAGGTCACCGACTTTCTGCAGAGTCGATCACTACAGACCTCCAAACTTCATGTGGCCTTCAGATCAGCTCAGGAACAGCGTAGAGAGCTTCATGGAATGGGTTTCCATGGCCGAGCAGCTGCATCCAAGCCTTACATCACGAAGCGCAGTGCAAAGCGTGGAATGCGGTGGAGTAAAGCGCCGTCACTGGACTCTAGAGCAGTGGAGACGTGTTCTCTGGAGTGACCAATCACGCTTCTCCATCTGGAAATCCGATGGACGAGTCTGGGTTTGGTGGTTGCCAGGAGACGGTACTTGTCTGACTGCATTGTGCCGAGTGTAAAGTTTGGTGGAGGGGGGATCATGGTGTGGGGGTGTTTTTCAGGAGTTGGGCTCGGCCCCTTAGTTCCAGTGAAAGGAACTCTTAAAGCTTCAGCACCAAGAGATTTTGGACAATTTCACGCTCCCAACTTTGTGGGAACAGTTTGGGGACGACCCCTTCCTGCTCCAACATGACTGAACACCAGTGCACAAAGCAGGTCCATAAAGACGTGGATGAGCCAGTTTGGTGTGGAAGAACTTGACTGGCCTGCACAGAGTCCTGACCTCAACCCCATAGAACCCCTTTGGGATGAATTAGAGCGGAGACTGTGAGCCAGGCCTTCTCGTCCAACATCAGTGTCTGACCTCACAAATGTGCTTCTGGAAGAACGGTCAAAAATTCCCATAAACACTCCTAACCCTTGTGGAAAGCCTTCCCAGAAGAGCTGAAGCTGTTATAGCTGCAAAGGGTGGGCCGACATCATATTAAACCCTATGGATTAAGAATGGGACGTCACTCAAGTTGATATGCGTGTGAAGCAAGACGACCGAATACTTTTGGAAATAGTGTGTATTAGCAAATAATTTTGAATAAGGAAAATAATTCTTTGTAAGTGCACGGTAATCTCAAAACGGAACATTTTAGATACATCGATTTGACAAGACACTATTTTTTTGCAGTGTAGCTTTAAATCTGGACTCCAACCAGCCAAAACCATCAGTATAAATATAATATTTTGGGCTTGACTTTTGTATTTGCCCAGGAGTGTGTATGAAAATAAAAAAAATCTGATTATGACGTTTGGTAAATCGATTAAAAGGTTTTCAAGACAGAATTGCGATTAATCTAAGGCCTTGTTCAGCCTGCCAGCCCAAATCTGATTTCTGCATATCCAGACTGTATCCAGCTTGATGTTTGATAGTCTGGACAGCAAAAACACATGAAATCCTTTTTTTAGCGGAGGCTTGATACGCGATTCCAATCAGATGTTCACAGATGGACGCTCTGGACGCCCAAATCAGATTTCAAAGCGTCTTTTTCGTCAGTCGCCACACAACAAACAACAACGACGTGAAATCCAGAGTGCTGAAGTGCTGGGATTCAGGAAGAGCGTTCTGAAGAGTTTGGAGGGGAGATGATGCTCCTCCATCTCTCCTGCATCTGTGTTTGAAATCCATTGTAGCCATGTAGTTACCATTGCCTACGCCGTTACCACGGCAACTCATGGAGCTAGACTGTTGACGTCTGGACACACAAATCCGATCTGATCACCTGGAAATAACAGAGTGGACATTCATCTTGAATGATCTGATTTGAGGGAGCCGCTTCGCCTGCAGCCTGACGGGACTAACACTAAGAAACTGCAGTGGGTCTGAGCAGCACGATGTGATGAGCTGGTTCCTCTCCGGTTCTGACAGCGCTGTCGGGCTCTGAAGGCCTCAGTTTCCAGCGTGAGAAGGCTGCTGCTGGCTCGGGGTGTTTAGTACTCTTCACGCGCGTGTTTGCCTGATATGTTAAAAGCAGCGTTTATGCCGGAGCAAGCAATATTTTTACCCTCTAACTGTCAAGGCTGGACTTTTAATTGATCCGATTTTTTTCCATCCTCCCTCTTGACACCCAACAGTTGGCGGTCAAGATCTCTGTCTCAGCGAAAAATATCCCCCGCTAAGCCTCCAGGTTCTCCCGCCTGCCCGTATTCATTTTAACAAGCACCTCTATTTGGTAAAGCAGACAGCAGAGAGCTTTTAACCCTCACCTCAAAGTTTAGAGACGCAAGTCAAAAATAACGCGGCGAGTTCGATTTGAGCGGCTCGCGAACGGAAGTGGAGCACTTACTAAAAGCCAGACTCACATCAAAGCAGGTGAACACTTCAAACAGATAGTTCTTCAAGGGTTCTTCAGTCAATAGAATGGTTCCATATAAAACCATGAACGCTCATAGAACCTGTTACACGATTAGAGATTTTTAGTTTGTGAACCGGTTCTTCAGATTGACCCAGAATGTGGTGTAGGTCGTTTAATATAGAACCTTTTTGAAAAGGGCTCTACACAGCACCGAAAAGGGTTCTGCTATGGTTATGACGCATGCTTAAAAAGATTGTTCTTCAAGGGTTCTTTAGCAAAGAAAATGGTTCTATATAGAACCGCAAACATTAAACCGACAGCCAAAATGGGTTCTGCTATGGTTATGACACACTCTTTAAAAAGATGGTTCTTCAAGTGTTCTTTAGTAAAGAATATGGTTCTATATAGAACCATGAACTTTAAACTAACAACCAAAATGGGTTCTGCTATGGTTATGACACTCTCTTTAAAAAGATGGTTCTTCAAGGGTTCTTTAGTAAAGAATATGGTTCTATATAGAACCATGAACTTTAAACTAACAACCAAAATGGGTTCTGCTATGGTTATGACACTCTCTTTAAAAAGATGGTTCTTCAAGGGTTCTTTAGTAAAGAATATGGTTCTATATAGAACCACAAACATTAAACTGACAACCAAAAAGGGTTCTGCTATGGTTATGACACACTCTTAAAAAGACGGTTCTTCAAGGCTTCTTTAGTAAAGAAAATGGTTCTGTATAGAACCGCAAACATTAAACCAACAACCAAAAAGAGTTCCACTATTGTTTCTAGGTTGACATTGGACCAGAAGAACCTTTTTTGGTTCCAAGTAGAACCATCTACAACACGTTCTTCATCAGTCTGAAGAACCATTTCACCATGCAAAGAACAGTTCTAGAATGAAATGGTTCTATATAGAACTCGTGTGTTTTAATTTCACTTATCCAAACGCTTCATACGGACTTGTCTCAATACTGTGACGTCTGCTTTCTGGAAGTGGAGGAGTTTGGTCTTTTTATGGTATGAGGGTTTAAAATGTTGGTGAAATCGGAGTTTTGTGGATTTATACACTGGAAACCGACTCTCTGAGCAGCATCTGTACTCCTGCCCTGAGTCTAGAACACTGCTTCATCATCAGACACAGTCCGTGTCCTCATAATCGCCTCCTCTCCCTCTGCTGCTCATGCATAGGTGTTAAAATGCGATCAGCGTTCTTCACCTGTTCCATTACCATCACAAACACATTCCTCTTTCCGACCGTGCACTTCCGTTCATCAGGAAACGCGGGATTGCCAAGGTCCTGGAGAAGCTGCCGTAATGTATAACATTTACAAACAACCCCACGTCAGGCAGAGACGCTGCGGCGCGAACGGCATCCGTAATCGTGCCACATAAATAATCTGCAGCAGCTGCTAAACGCTGCTTTTCGCCAGGCTGGATGAATAATGAATTAGGCAGACAGGGTTCTGTCACTCAGGCCTGCCCGCTTCATGAAATGGCGCTGTGGTCAGAACGAGCAGGTGGTAGATGTTCTGAGCTTGTCTGATGTGGAGGAGCGGCTGGGGAGGCGAGTGGGTAATGAGAGATGTGTTGTGGGGACCACACAGCTGACCTGAGCACAAACTCTGAGGATTCAGCAACGGCACACTGGATGTACGGAGAGGAATACCAAGTGGTTCCCCCGTGGGTGTTCTCAAAAATCCAAAATGCTGAATAAACAACACTTTAAATGCTATAAAAACGCCTTGACCTTGTTTTGTCAATATTCTGGGAAACTGTGTGGCTGAAATGTCTCCCACTGTGACATAAACTCATAAAAAGTTGGTTATTCAGAGGTTCTTCAATGGTTCTATATCAAACCATGAACACTCAAAGAACCATTTGCATGGTTAAGCAGTTCGGCAACACTTTCTATGAATGTCACGTTTGTAAGCAACTATAAACACATTCATAACAGGTTATGCATTCATAAGGAATCATATATAAATATATATATATATATATATATATATATATATATATATCATACATGGACATAAATATTTATGAAAATGCATTACACATTATAACCATGCTTATTATGCATTATGAATTGTTAACATAATGCATTATAAGCGCTGTTCATAACAAATTATAAGAGCTTATGAGCTGTATTTGTCAGCTCTAAGTAAAGTGAAGCGTACTGGACTAAAGCCGCCTCCAGGGTTAAGAGTTGAAGTATTTAGTCCCACTTTATATTAAATGTCTTTAATAACTGTGTAGTTACATGTGAACAACATGCCACAACAACGTAACCACTAATGACAGTCACTGTTACACCTTACGTAATTACACATTTGTATCAACTTCAGTTGTTATATAGGTACAGTGCCATTACCGAGTGTTAATTATAGAAAGGCAAATAATGTGATGTGATTAGTTACCTTGTTACAACACAGTTATTACACAGTAATAATGTAAAACATTATGTGGAAAAAAAAACTCAGCGAAAAGATACACATGTGTAATTACAAGAGGCAAAACTGAAGTTATTACACATGTGTAGTTACACAGGCTGTACTTCTGTAATCCATCTATAACATTGATTAAAACATCGGTAGTTACAGTCTTGTTACACATGTTATTGATGAGCACCATCGACGCAGGTCACAGGACCGGTTCCCAGCCCACGACTGCCCTTCTTTACTAAAGAATCCTTGGAGAACCGTTTATTTTAAGAGTGTATTAAGTGTCCTAGTCAGTTGCTTCACATGTTTCCTCACATAAATAAATGTATAAATTGCCCTCAGTGCTTTCCAGGCCTTTACAGAAGGTTTAATGATTTCAAGACCAATTTGAACCAAATTGGAAACAAAATGATTTTGTTGTACACTCTAAAAAGATGGTTCTTTGATGATTCTTTAATGCAAAAATGGTTCTATATAGAACCATGAGCACTCAAAGAACCCTTTGCATGATTACAGAGTTGATGGCATCATGAAAGCGTTCTTCAGGTTGATGGGGAATGTGCTTTAGACAGGTTTATACAGAACCTTTTTGAAAAGGGTCCTATGGCGAATCCAAAAGGGCACTTCTGTTGTTACGATGACAAGCCTGCAACAATAGAACCCTTTGGGGTACTATACAGAATGCTTTTCAAAAAGGTTCTATATTGGACCATTTATAGCACATTCTAATGGTTCTAGGCCAACCGCCCCATATCATTATCCCTCCTCCACCAAACTTTACAGCTGGCACAGTGCAGTCAGGCAGGTAATGTTCTGGCATTTGCTAAACCCAGACTCGTCCATCAGACTGACATAGAGAAGTGTGATTAGTGTGGTGGCATGATTTATACTGCCGTTTATCCATCTGTTGGCAATGGGTGTGGCTGAAAAAACAAAATTCAATAATTACAAAAGTGTCCCAATACTTTTGTCTATATAGCAGTGCTCTAATAGTCATGGGTTACCACTGACATTTTGTAATGAACAGCATTAGCCAACTTACTGATAATCAATTGAACATAATCATATAGATTTGATATGGACCTTCAACATGCCTCTGCCTTATCACAAAGATGACAGACAGGGATCATTCACCACATCCCTCCTCAGTCTAGACTGCTCTAAAGTTCCTAGAAAGCCAGTCTGAACTATCTGACACTTTCTTTATACCCCCCAACACTGTCCTTTAGAGCTGGAGCAGACTTTGTGGTTCTCCCTCTTCTCCTAGATTAAAAGCTCCCAGGCTTGAAGACACCAGGACACCGAAATGAACCCAAACGAGTCGGGCACTAGAGCTGTAGGAGCTGAAATCGTTTAAACCAGGCATTAAAAGCCACAGCAAGGAGCCGGATGTGGTCGGGGAAAGTGCTGGCATTGAAGTCGCCCAATTAGTTTCAAGATTGCTGTATTAAATGAACACAGACTGCATGTGGCTCGTCCTGTAATCGAGTGTTTGTGTATCCCTAGGTCTGATATTTTACATCATGTCATTGAAAGAGGAGAAAATCACAGTTAAATCACTTGATATTCCAATATATTGGTGTCTGCCGCTTTCCGTCGGATTTCTCTTAGTTTGTGTGTTTATCTTGATGTTTTCCTGAGAAGTTTGTCATCATATCCACTGAGATACTGTCTGAGAACGGTTTTCAAACTGTAGGTCAAGGTCTTATTGGACTGGCTGTTTGTGCAAGTTTTCTGGACTGGGGACCTAAACGAAGTGACAACGCATGACCTGGGCTGGCTGCTTGATTGACGCTGCAATACAGCTGTGAGGCTGCCTGGACCGGTAGTGTCCAGCTGCATGAGCAGCACTATACCGCAGATATGAAGCCTCTTGGGTCGGCTGCCTGGGTGTCGCTGCATTGCAGCTATGAGGCTGCCTGGACTGCTGGTGTTCAGCTGCAGGAAAATGTGGGACTTTCAGCCTTTGAGGTTTCCCAGCCCGGCCGCCTGTGTGATGCATCGTAGCAGCGTGAGACTTTCCCTCACCGCTAAGGACTCTTACTGGCCTGGCTAGCTGAGTGACTCTGCTGTGGTCACTAGAATTTCTTTCCCTAGCTGTGGGAACCGTTACGTGTGTGTGTGTGTGTGTGTGTGTGTGTGTGTGTGTGTGTGTGTATTCTGTATTGTTGATTATGTATTGACTGCAAAGCATCCGTGATGATGGGAAAGGCACTATATAAATAAAAGAGATGATGATGATGATGATGATGATGATGATGATGATGATGATGATTTTCTGCCATAAAGCCACTGAGATAAGAGCTTGTTGAAAAGTTGGCTGAAAATAAAGTTAAATTCTTTTCTTGACCTTCACTGTTTCTCAGTGGAGCCAAAAGCTACAGATAAGGACTGTGCTACCTTATCTGTTGAGCTCCATATGAGCAACTATGGAGAAATATACACAAAATAAGACTCATGCTCTCCCTACAAGATAATGAGACATTAGTTCATGCATTCATAACTACTACATTAAACTACTAACATTTTACTGGCTTTTAGATGGCATTATTGCCCTCTGCTGGACTGGAATGGTCAAGTTAGTATGGTTTTTGGTTCTTGAGTGGATGAATTTCAAAAAATGGTACTGGTGTAGGTGAAGATTTTGGACCTGGACGTGTGTGGACGAGGCTTAAATCAGCTCCACCTAGTTCAGAATGCAGCAACCTGACTCTGACGCCGTTTCACACGAGTCTCCGATGTGGACTGAATGAAGAATGAAGGGTTTCCGGCATGACGGTCAGTCCGTAGTGATCTCCTGAGTGTCCGTCTGTCAGTTTCACACAGATGTAGACGGACACACGAATCCAGCAGCTCCACGCGGCGAGAGGCAGATGACGTGTATCTCAGCCCCTCTTCACAGGCTCATAACTCCGGATGTGTGTATCGAATGATCTCGTGATGAGATGGAATGGAAAGGGCGGCTCTACGGATTCAGGAAGGGTTTAAACTGGATTTCTGAGCTGGATCATCACAAAGAGACAGACACAGAGATAGAGACAGAGGATTTGACTGCTTGTGGACCCCAGAAGGTTGAGCTCCGTATTAACAAGTCTTGCATAAGCTCCACCACATCTCACGGCTCATCTGGTGGAAGAATATTATCAACACAAGCTTGACAGATGCCTTTCCCCTTTTTTTGATGTGTCATTTATTTAGAGCTTAGTGTTTTTTATGTTTGTGTTATTGGTGTTCCTGTGTGAAGTTCTTTGAGATTTTGTTGCTAAAATTTAAAAAAAGTGTATATAAATGAGTTTTCGCTTCTTCGTCTTTTTCTTCTTCTTCTTATTGTTACTGTAGTGCATGTAGTGTGAGCACCGTATCGCTATTCTTTCGTTCTTCTCCTAAAACGAACGATACAGCTTGAAACTTCTAAACCTTGCAGTGTCGGTTGATCTGTTTTTCTCAGCTTTTTCTCTTTTATTCATTCTCTCTCACTCTTTCTGATTTATTTCTTTTATTTCATTTCTCTTCCTTAATTCTACCCTTCTTTCCTTTGTTTTTGTTCTTTTTCTTCTACCTCCTGTATTTAATTTTTCCTCCCTCACTTTTTCCATCCTAATTTATTTTACATTTTTTGACTCATTCCTTAGAGATGCTATGATATTTTCTTGCACTGCAGGCTCTCTATGCCTTCGTCCAATGCCAGTTTAGTTGGTATTAAAGTACTAAGCCACTGGAGGCTGTGTGTTACTGCTGTTCTATCAGGATGTTCATGAGTAAAAACCCCCTTTCCTATGATAAAATGGCTGTAACGCTCAGCTTTGAGTGGCTTATTGATTTTATATAATGGTGGCAAACATAAAATAAGATTTAATATACATTTTTTTCAGGAAATAAAATACGTTGTTGTTAATAATAATTGACATAAACAAGTATTCTCCCAAGAAATGTAATTCCTTTAGAGTATGGTATCTTTGCCAAGTCATGTAATAGTGAACATATTGCTGCTGTTGGAAGGAAACCTCGTATCTCCAAAACGGTCACTTTACAGGAGAAGGAAAAAACATACTTTACTTTTAGTGTAAGTCAATGGAACCAGACATTTTTCCAAGTCATTTTGGGCCGTTTCTTTTAGTCCATTCATCATGAAATTTACACACAATGTAAAGAACAACAGACTTTTTCTTATTATGTCAAAAAGTAAAAAATTACAAAAATGAGTTTTCTTTCGACAGCAGTGATACGATAACAGCGCTGTTTATTGCACAATCCTTCACTTTATAAGTGCTTTTTGGTACCAAATCACCACCGTGAGTTTTATTCAGCACCAATCCAGCGCCGCCCCTCTTCTCATGCTGGGGCTGAGTCTCAAACGGCTCCCTGCTCCCTACATAGTGCACGACGTAGGAGATTAAATACTGGATCCTGCAGCCCAACAGAGCAAAACACAGCTCAGAAACACTCGATTGGGATTCAGACACGTCCACACTCCATAAACGATGCTCTACTGTGACTGTAGAGGCTAGAACTTCTAAAGATCCATAGCTAGAACACTGTTTAGGGAGTACGGAGCCGTTTGGGATTCAGCCTGAGTTCGATGCCACTTCTGCCTGAAATACGAACCTTTGAAGCGTGTAAGACAGTAGAGTCACAGATATTTTGTGGTTCTGTTGCTGTGAAGTGTGTAAATCAGGTATTTTTAAAACAGGTTCAAATGCGGCTCAGCCAGGCAGATATTAGGACCAGAACTATCCATTTTATAATATTTTAATCATTATTATTATTTTAATGGAAGACTGTACAAGAATGAAGGAAATTAGACAAAATGTAGGCAATAAATTGGGCATAATCATTTAGATTGATATTGACCATTACTTCTTTGAAAAGTTGACAGGCAGGGATGATTCACCACATCCCTCCTCAGTCTAGACTGATCCAAAGTTCCTAAAAGACCCATTTGAACTATCTGATGCTTTCTTTATACCTCCAGCACTGTCCTTTAGAACTGGAGCAGACTTTGTGGCTCTCCCTCTTCTCCTAGATTAAAAGCTTTAAGACACCAGGACACAGAAATGAACCCAAACGAGTCGGGCACCTAGAGCACATTTAGGGCCGGTGATTCTGTACCGTATGTTCCTTCTCCGTAATTCCTTCTCCTGATTACGTCTCTCGTGGCCCACAAAACAGCTATTTTGCCCATTTTAAAAATGCATTGACCGGTTGTTAGGAAACTTCACAGGCATGTAAACTATGGCAGTTGTAAATGATCTTCAGAGTTTGGTGCAACTGCATCACTAGGTGGTGCTATAACAAGCAAACAAGTGTTTCGATTGACATGGAAATTGGCTTGTTGTGCTGTTCTGGATCAGGATCTATGAGACTGATGTCATATTCGAAAAAACATGGCCAATCAGATTAGCACTGTTGGGCGAACTGGCAAAGCAAGCTTGGAGCGACATTTGTCATTATTATTATTATTATTATTATTATAATTAATTTTATGGAAATCTCTGGAAGAGTGAAAGAAATTGAACATCTGATGGTCAGCACTGAAGGCCATGTTCAGGGGTATTCAGTCGAGTTGAGGGGGTGTCAGAAGAAGCAGATCTGCCTCCTGCTGCTGGATTCACTTCCCTCCTTCACGACGACGGCGCAACGGCACTGCTGCTCTTGCAGAAATGCACAACTGTACTTTTCCACGAGCAGTTACACGTGGAAGTGCAGCCGGTGGAGCGCCCACCCTCGAGAAACCGGCTCGCGAAAACACACGTCTGAGGTCAGGATCTGAAATCTTATTTGAGAATGCGAAGTGTTGGTGTTTCAATCAATAATGGCTGGAATTCAATAAGAGATGCAGAGCGAGAGTAGCGTGGCGTAAGCCCCCCCGGAGGAGGAAGCGTGCGGAGGCGTACACAAATTGCCAACAAAGGGGACATGCGGAGCGGCAGGGATGCTCATTTCTGCTTGACTGCATGCATCAAGAAGCATTCTGTCACATGCCTCCTCACTCTAATTACGCCGCCGCTTCACAAACCTTAACGTTTATTAATAACCACCTCGCCGTTTAGATCTTCAGGAATCAGAATTCATACATCCGTCTTGGATCCATGTGAAATATTCATGAAAACAAACGAGGAGGGGCGAGGTGAATTTGGGCTACGTACTCCTTGTTGTTCTTCGAGCGGAAGGGTGAGGCGGTGGGGGGAAGGCGAGGCGACGGAATCTGCAGTCCCCGCGGTGTTCCCGCGGCGCGCGCACACACCTTCTTAATGGGCTGCGGTTGCCGTGGCAACGTGGCTGACCTGGCACTGGCAGAAATAGTGGCTCTCCAGGGCTCTCCCTGTGAGCCAGCCAGCGGCCGTCAAACATGCAAGAGGAGGAACTGGAAGTGTCAGCTGGATCGCTCAGCGACTCTTTTCATTTCTGCGCTCCCACAGGCTCCCCTGCGCTTTCGCCCTAACGCGTGCACCTCGCTATCACACCGGCGTGTTGCTCTGAACCGAACTGAAGGATTTTATGCCACATCTTAAGCAGGTTTTGAAGCTTGGCACCGACATAGGTGTCAAACGGTAGAGACAGAAGCCTTGACTGAAACGGTCCCTTAATCTCTAAACCCTGCACTGGAAAATCTGGATCACGGTCTAGAACACTATTATAGAATCGAGAGTATGGTGGTTCTTCAAGCTTTAGTAAAAACAACAGTTCTACACAGAATCATGAACACCCAAAGAACCATTTGCATGCTTAAATGCTTTTTTGCACGGTGACATGGTTCCTCAGATTGATGGAGAATGTGTTGCATTCAGGGTTCAAGGTCAAATTTATTTATTTTTTATAGAACTTTTTTTTTGTGTTTTTTACAAAAGTGCTGTTGCAAAACAGCTTTAGGTTCGAGCCCCCATGAGTGTCGCCAATGATGATTGGTGGCAAGAAAAAACTCCCTAAGAGCAGGAGGAAGAAACCTTGAGAGGAACCAAGAGTCAGAAGAGGAACCCATCCTCCTCTGGTCAACACCGGACAGCAAAGCAAAAACACAGATTTACAATTTTACAATTAATATATCGTCTCTGTTCAAAGAAAAACAGGGATCTCCAAAATAGTGACTTTACAGGAGATGACAAAAAGGTTCTTTACTGTCAATGTAAGTTTAATGGAAAGAGATTGGATTCTAAGCATTTTGGAGCATTTTTATTGGTCCAAATCAGCATGAAGTTGTGAAGGATATCTGCTGAGCTCAAATGTAAAAATTACTAATAGATTTATACTAATGTAATATAGTTACTAATATTTCACACCTATGAAATAATAGAGATGTTTTTTCATTGGGCAGCGATGATATTCATCAATTATATCAATTAAAATATTTGATTATAGGTTATATATAGGAAAAATGATCCAGCTTGGGATTGGGCAGAAATATTTAGATGAACCAATGATTATTAATTATGACTGTTAGAAGCCAATCAGAATGACAAGAAGAAACAGG
The DNA here is from genome assembly GCF_015220715.1 of Pygocentrus nattereri. Taxonomy (NCBI): domain Eukaryota; kingdom Metazoa; phylum Chordata; class Actinopteri; order Characiformes; family Serrasalmidae; genus Pygocentrus; species Pygocentrus nattereri. The sequence continues at coordinate 55,817,499 of NC_051211.1, forward strand.
TCAAATGTAGCACTGGTTGAATACTGAACACACACTGTCCTAAATGTATTCAGTGATGTGTCATTTCTATGAACTGAAGGATTTTATGCCACATCCTAAGCAGGTTTTGATGCTTGGCACCAACATAGGTGTGAAATGGAAGAGGCCCTAATCTCCAAACCCTACACTGGAAAATCTGGATCACTAAACTGAACAATATTATACACTTTTTAAAAAAATAAACAAAGTATAGAAACTTGGTTATTTAGCTTGATGTACCAAACCTGCAGTAGAAACCCTGAGCGTGATCTTAGACTGTGAGCTGTTTTTTCTGCGTGTCGTTTTTATATCACTTGAGAAAATCACTAAATTTCTGCCTTTTCTCTTTCAGAGCGACGCAGAGGAACTTGGTGATGCATTTGTTACAGCAGAGTTGATCACTGTAATGGTCCTCCTACTGGACTTCCTAAGAAAACAATACATCCCTTACAGCTCGTACAAAAAGCAGCAGCATGAATCCCAACGAAAACAAAACGGAGATCACATGACTCTCGTTTTGAAAGAGCACAAGTGAATGTAATAAGCTGTTGAAAAACTGATGTTTTTAAAGTCTTAGCTTGATAACAGGCAGCATATCAGCTAATTTAGCCTGAAATGCTCCAACCCATCACAACTTCATTGTTATGGGTTATGATTCTGTTTTATTTCACACTGAGGCTGGAAAATCTGAGCAAAATGTAACAAACTATGGCGACAAAACAAAAAAACGACTTTAAAGTAATTCATCGATCTGGTGGAATAACTCACCTGCGCACAAAGCAGTTAGACATGGTGATGAGGTAGGCTGAAGAATGTGGGTGACCACCGTTGTTTAAATTATATGAATGAAGTCCATTAAACTCTGATTCTATGAAGCTTGTACACGCGCTCTGAAACAGGCGGCCACGTGTGAGTGATTGGTATGAGCCTTATTCCCATCATTAACTAAAATGCCAAAGCAGGGCCTGATCCCTTCACACACCTCACACATATTTCACTCTGATTACAGTTCGTAATTCCATTTTCCCAAAAGGTCAGTCCCTCTCACTCGAATCTGTGCTTCTGAGGAGATCAGATATCAGATAATCCACTTACATTAGGCAGGAGAAGAAGGAGTTTCAAAAACTGATTAAAAATTACAGAGAATATGTGACTCCTAACAACCACCTGGAAGAGCTGGTCAACTGCCCCATCAGATAAACAGCGCTGAAAGCTTTGATCTCTGAGAGAGAGGAGAAGATCAAGCTGCTTCAGATCTGAAAACATCCACAGGTGTTTCTGTCCATCCTTCCACCGTGAGAAGACCACTCAGCGCTGTGGGTCTGAAAGGACGTGTAGCTGATCAAGAAGAACCTCACTGAGAAAAGGAGACGGACACACCGAACAAAGAAGCTGGACGGTGGACTGACCACCCCAGGGTCCAGACCTCAGCACCACTGAATGGGTTTGATTAGTTCAGGAAATCATCAACCAGCTTCTCAGACTGAGCTTTGGAGGCGTGTCTGGAGGTTCTCTGAGGAGCTGAAAGTGAGGCTGCTGAGAAGAAAAGAAGCTGGAATGAAGGGAAAGATTGGCTCACTGACCCTCACACAGCTGAGAGTAGATTTAGTTGTTGAGGATTATCCATAAATCTTTGCTTTTGGCTTTTTTCCTAAAACTGAATTTGCACTTAATGCTCCTTTTGGCTGGAAATTAAACATGTGGAGGGTGGTCTCTGACTTTAGCCCAGTGCTGTTTGTTTTTTTTATCTCTACTTTCAAATTCTTGAGCATAAAACAGCAATTTTAAATTCCCGGTTCCAATATGCATCTCAAATAAAACCCGCTCACTCAGAAAGTGCTGCTTCAATGAGGACTGAACGTTAGAAAATATGCTGTTGGTCCTCCACGTGCCACCAACATCCCACCAAGACATGGACTCTACAAAACCTCTGAAGGTGCCCTGTATTGTCTGGCACCAAGACGTTAGCAGCAGATCCTTAAAAGTCCTTAAAAGTAAGTTGTGAGGTGAAGCCACCATGAATCAGACTGGCTGGTCCAGAAGATCCCACAGATACTTGATCAGATTGAGTTTTGGGGAATTCGGAGGCCTTTTTACGACTGAACTTTGGAGGTGTGAACTGAAGGTGAGTCTCCTGAAAAGAATGGAGGCTGTAATAAAGGGAAAGAGAGACACACTGAACACCTAAACAGGTGAGATTCAATATAGTTTTAAGTGTGATTTTCTGTTTCCTTATGCACTTCATGGCTGAAAAATAAACTAGAAATTAAAAACATGAAGCGTCTCTTCCTCCTGCACAGTCCTGTATATGGTGTGTATTCCAATTCCTGCAGCCCAGAGGTTTCAGGAAAAAACTGGGAATATAAAGAGAGTCCGGGACTAAAGACTGCAGAGGACATTCATAAAAAAGTGGAGGGCTTGACTGAGATTAGTCTCCTTCAACAACAAGCACAGTTACAGGACAAAACAAGGATCTCGAGAACAGCTTATGTGGTACTTGCAAATCTACAGCCATGTATTGTGCTAATATCTGTTATTTTATCTACTATCTACTTACACTTCAAGGGAACAAGAGCAGGGAGTCTAACTGGCCATTGAGTAGAGTTTCAGATCAAGACAGAGTCTCTGGTTTTGTTCTTTAGAAAGAAATATGGGAACATAAATACAGAGGGACTAAAAGTGTAAGCACTACCTAAAGGCTTACATAGCACTTTTCCAAAAACTTTCTGCAGAAGATCTGGCTCTCACTCGGCCCTGATGTGGCCTGCACCATGACCGAGCTGTGTCTGCAGTTGGCAGCTGACCTCATATCAAATGCTATAGCCACAGGCTTGGGTTAGCAGTAAGGGACACAATCAGTCAGAATGTTGGGCTCAACAATTTTCAATCCTTCATGGGGAAATTAGCCTGACTACATAAGGCGGCTGAAACACTCTGACCTGCAGCATGGACTTATGATGAGGCCGAATCAGCGCAGCTGGCCCGAATAAAAGATGCGGAGGTGCTTCTGAGGTCTCGGGGGAAGCCTGAGCTAGCTTTCCCCCTTCTAGTGCTGGTGGTGTTGTGTGATTGGGATAGTCTTAACTAGTGAAGGTGTCTATATTGGGGAATAAACTGAGGGCCGAATAGCATTTCACAGGCATTGAATATTCATTTTTACTACTACCATAACATTTTCATTTCATAATTATGCCTTAATTTAAGTATTTTCGTCCATTTGTTTGTAAAGAATGGGCTGACAAGGCAGACGAGGAGGTGGAATACAAGCGTGAGTCTTTATAATCCAAACAACACACATGCAGATAAACAGTACTTTGATCCATGGAGAAGACACTGAAACATGGCAACAATGGAGCTACTAAAAAACATGAACTGCCTGAATAAACGATGAGAAAGTCTAAACAAACACAAAATACAGCAAACAGGATCGCAAGAACGCCAACAGACCGAAACCATGAGCACGCAACACACAACACGCATACTCACGAGGCCCCGGCTGGCGGCCGTGCAGTTGGAGTTTGTCCCGGGGGACGAGAGGGTCTCCTCAATGTGAATTAAAATCGCAGAGAGGACTGTTGTCTGTGCTTATGCAGTATTCGGAGTATGCATGGAGTATTCGGCCTTCTTGGAGCGAGTGGGCGGGGTTCTGGAAAGGATCCCGCCTACAGACTCCATAGTCCTACTGAGAGACTTCAATGCTCACGTTGGCAATGACTGGGAGACCTGGAGAGGCGTGATTGGGAAGAACGGCCTGCCCGATCTAAACCCGAATGGTGAATTGTTATTGGACTTCTGTGCCAGGCATGGATTCTCCATAACGAACACCAAGTTCAGACACAAGGATGTTCATAAGTGTACATGGTACCAGAGCTCCTTGGGTCAGAGGTCAATGATCGACTTTGTTGTCATTTCATCTGACTTGGGACCGTATGTTCTGGACACTAGGTTGAAGAGAGGTGGCCCCTGAACAGAGGCCCCTGTTCGGAATGATTTAAATTCCCACCTCTGGGAGAGCTTTTCTCATGCGAGTGCAAAAAATAAAAATAAACAAATAAATAAAAATGCTGCTGTCCCACGTTTTCATGTCACTACCAAAAAAAGTTTTAGTCAGTAGGCGGAGCCTTATTTTAGCCACGCCCCTGCATTTCAGAGCAGGCAGTGATGCTGCATCCCTGCCCCTCATGGCCACATGGTGAGCAGTTAGATCCCAGTGTTCTGAAGTAAATGTGTCCCAAAGTCTGAAAGTCAGTGAGGAACATTAAGAATCTCCATATTTTCTGCAGTTCAGCACTTTTTAGTGTTTTAGTGTAAAATATGGTGATTTTCTGTGTGAACAGCTGCTCAGAGCTGAGTTTGCTGGTCATGAACTGCTGAGTTTCTGAGCTCAGACTGAGCTGAAACCGTCACGACGGACACATTCGGTCCAGTTCGGGTCGAGTTATGATTATTTTGGTAGAGACTAAATGGAATGACCAGTCATTAGTTTTAATAAAATAAACATAATTAAGGTTTAGAGTCACTCAGAGCCGAAGGAGTTTAGTCTGAAGTCCAAGATCAGTTAAAGTCCCAAATGTGTTCAGCTCTGACTTTGGTTCAGTAGAATTCGTATACTATCCACACCACCAGCATAGAGAAAATGTAGAACCACCACAATCACCGATGTCTAGAGGGTGTGATTGGACAATTTGGTTATTCCCCGCGATCCACAAACCCACTAACAATACATTTCAGTTTCCTTGCTCATTACTGAGATCAGACTGTGAACCACGAACTGCTCATTATTTGAGAGATTGATTATTATAATCAGCTTAAAATAAAATCTCTGTAGAACATTGTAATAAACTTGCAGCTCATCCCGTTTTACTGTTTACTGTACAGCACAGGCCTATATGATCATCACAAGTGAGCCACAATTAGTACTAAAGGCAGTAATCTTCCTAATTATAGGGAAGTCACTGTAGAGTCTGCGCTCACTTAAACAGTTTGCATGTCTTCTCCAGTCTGCTGGTCTGAAAGATGGGCTTTATTCGCTTTAACATTTCTACAAAACCGAATTCAAACAATCTTAAGAATGTGTGTAATTAGCAGAGCTTGCTGAGCAAGTTTGCTGCATTCAGACCCCAACACAAGCGATACAACAACACTGCGGCCGATCTCAATACCGATTCTAATGCGGTAAAAATTTAAATATAACAAAAAATAACAAGAAGCAGCAAAATTGTTAACTCATTTATCAGATACAAATGTATAATAATTTCAGTTAACTAGTGTTTTACTGGCAGATTTACAGGTCAGCCAGATCAACCATGTTATTGACAGTTAAGTTTAAGTTATTCATTTTTCAGAATCATCAAAAGACCATCAAAAAAAGCCTCGATAACTAAATAAAATATTAAAATCTGCAGTATTTCCGCACAGTACTTTATTCCAGCTTCCATTCTTTTAGGAAACCTCTTTTCAGTTTCTCAAAGAACCTGCAGACACGCCTCCAAAGTTCAGTCTGAGAAGTTGGCTGATCATTTTCTGAAGGAATCAAACACATTCAGTGATGCTGAGGTCTGGACTCTGGGGGTGGTCAGTCCATTGTTCTGAGAACGCCAGCAGCTTTTTTGTTTGATTTGCATTTGTACTAATCTGCTGTAAGTGGCCGAAAGTATGTGGACACCCTATCACCACACCTATGTAATCTTGTTAGACGTCCCCAAACTGCGGACACAAAACTGGAAGCTTAGCTGTGAAAATGTCTTTGTGCTGTAGCATCAACATCACCCTTCACTGGAACTGAGAGCCCAAACCCTGAAAAACAGCCCAGCCCATCATCCCTCCTCCACCAAACTTTACTGCTAGCTCTGCGTTCCGGTAGAGAACATTCTCCTGACATTCACCAAACCCAGATTCATCATCAGACTGACAGATAGAGAAGATTCATCACTCCAGAGAACACGGTTCCACTGCTCCAGAGTCTAGTGACAGCTTTACACCCCTCCAGCCGACACTTGGCATTGCGCACAGTGATCTTAGGCTTGTGTTTAGCTGCTCAGCCATGGAGACCCTTATCATGAAGCTCCTGATGCCCATTTCTTGTGCTGATGTTGCTTTCAGAGGCAGTTTGGGTTCTTCACTGAGTGATGCAACAGAGGAGAGGTTACACAGAAGCTCCAGTCTGTGAGATGCCTGGTCTACCACTGAGCTGTTGTTGCTTCTAGATGCTTCCTTATCATAATTATTGCATTTACAGTTGCCTGAGGCAGATCGATCAGGGCAGACTTGTGCCATCCTATGATAGTGCCATGTTTACAGTGACTGATCTCTTTGGTACGACCCTCTACTGCCAGTGTTTGTCTATGGAGACTCCAAGACTATGTGCTTGACTTTATACACCTGCTTTGAATAGGTGTGACTGAAACATCTGAACTTAGGAAGGGTGTCCAAATACTTTTTTCCATAGAGTGTTTGTCTTGAAACAACAGGCTTTTGCACAGTACTGCATATCGATTGGGCTCTAATTCAGACGATAAAGCTACATTCACAAATTTACTCACAAAAAAAAGACTGGCAAGAAACCAAATCACGGAAATGAACCATGAAAAGAATTTATCAATCCATGTTTGTATCTGGAGTCACTTCAAAACCATATTAGCATATTAATATTCATATGGAACTGAGCCAGCCACATCACTCACCAAGTAAATGTCTTCTTTGCTTATTTTGAAACTGATTTAATTTGACCAAATCGCAGAAACTTTTTTGGGAAAAAGCAATTACAAGAAAGTCAGCAGGACGGAGTGGAACTGATGTGCAGACATGGGGCATTTTAGATACGGTCATCTTCCACAGTGTTAAAATGAAACTATACTTTCCCTTTGAGTTCGTACTTCAATTAAACATTTAAAAAGAAGAGCTTCATCATTTGTTTTCATCTGCTGGAGGCGTCCGTCTAACAGCAGGGAGGTTTTTATGTCTAGCAAAGATGATACAGTGATGAATGTGCTGATTATCTGAACACTGCATTTAAATACATTATACCACTTTGGAGGTATTGATCACTCAGACTCAGACGACCTTCTACAGAAACTCCATTCTAGCTTTTCATTAATTACTCAACAAATCATACATTAAACCATCTTTCGACATCAAAACAGTAGAACATTCAACTGCAGCAGTGCTGAACAGTAACTGAGTAACTGAGTATCTGAGTATCTGAGTAACTGAGTAACTGAGTAACTGAGTATCTGAGTAACTGAGTAACTGAGTAACTGAGTAAATGTAATTGGTTTCTGTACTTTAGTATTTTTGGTGTATCTGTACTGAAGTTTCTCCGTTCTGGGCGCCTTTTTTCTTTCACTCCACTACATTTCAGAGTCTAATATCCGACTTTTTCCTCCTACATTTTGAGAAATCTGTCGTTCCTTTTGGTTTCTGTGTGTATAAAAACGTAACATGTCAAAACAAAAGAAGCGCAAAGCCAGAGCACCAATCAGGGCCCAGCGGTCACTTTGTTTAGAGCTGGTTTTGACCTGTTGGTCATACCGACCCAGTGCAGCACGCGGTTCAACGTCAGCGCAGCAGCGTAAAACTTTTGGAGAGTCTGTTCAACATAAATGATGAACTAACCTAACTTTGTGTAAATAGAGCTCAATATAGAAATATGTCCACATATGCAGTCGAGACTGACGCGGCTTTTTTCTGAATTTCTACAAACACCATTTCATTTTATAGTAAATGAGTTTGGGCTGGTTTATGTTTATGAACAGACGCCTACAGATCAACATAGTAAAGGAGCTCATCTGTGATCCTGAGTTTAAAGCCAGTTTTTATTCAACTTAAACTTGGAACTAAGTTGTAAATAAATCTGAAACTGAAACTTTGCTTGTGTGTAAAAAGTGTTTTCAGAGCCACTCGGTTCTCCCTGATGGAAACTGTTTACCTTCAGTGTTTTGTGCTTCTGATCATTTTAATAGACGTCAGCGTCACTAATTAATGACGTTCTATTAAAAGACTGGTTTACCAAGAGAGACGCTGGAGGACTTTCACCTGAAATGAGTTCATGAAGCCAGTCTGGTTATAAAAATGATAACAGGACATCAGAGCCAGAATTCCTCTTTTAGTACTTTTACTTTATACTTAAGTACATTTGAAGGGAAATACTTTAGTACTTTTACTCCAGTGGAGGTCTAAAGGGAGGAACTTCTACTTTTACTGGAGGAATATTTTACCTTGGGGGTCTCGACTTTAACTCAGGTACATGGTTTGTGAACTTCGTCCACCTCTGGAACCCAGAATTATTTGCAAATGATACACCTTGAGTTGGAGACCTGCTCTTAAATGGAAGCAGTGGACAGAGAACATTAGAAAAGCCCCGACACTGAACACACATATCAGCCTGAAAATGATCTTCTTTGAGAAGCTTTCACCTCAGATTAAACACTGTTAGCATTTCTAGGCCTCGTCTTCCCTAAAGACAATTTTTTTAAAACTTACATTTAACTGTTACTTTAATTTCTAATTTAGATTTTAAATTTAATGATGTTCTCTTTAAAATAAATTGCTTTAATCATGTTTTTAGTTACTATTCTCCTATTTTACTTTCATAATAAACAATATTTTCTGAATCTCATCTGTAAAGCACTTTGAAAGACAGCAGTGTATTAACTTACCTACAAACAGAAAAGTCAGAAATGTTCCTTTGACTTTTCTAAAGATGTTTTGATTATAGATAAATCGACTGATATAAAGTATAGAATAGCACAATTTGTGGAGTCTTTACCTCTTTTGGGATCAAAGCAATGACAAATCCATAACTAAACTGGTGGGGAACTTTAGGGGAAGGTAAAACAAGCAAATGGAACAAGCTGGAATTTGCTTTGGTACGGTTGGAAACATCTGGAAGGGACTCACTCATCGTTATTGATGGAGTTAACTAAAGATTCACCACTTCAGTGATTTCAGACACGGAGAGCATCTTACCTGCCTATTCACAAGAAAATGACCTGAGGCCGTCTGGGCACTGTACAGCAAGGCGATGACCCAAAAACGACTGCCAAAAGTAGCCAAGACGTTCACCGGAGGGAAGAAAATGGGAAGATTTGTGAATTTTCTCAACGTTCCAGTTCATATAAAATTTTCCCACTTCCCTAAAATTCACACAGAAAATCTTTAGCATTTAAAGTATCAGAGAGAATAAATAATTAGCAGGTTGTTAGTTAATACATTACTCTCTGAAAAATGGCTGGGATATTTACTATTTTCTTCCTGAATGCTGGGTTGAGCCGATTGGACCGTTTTCCCGGGTTATTTCCTCAGTGCAGTGCTTTTGTGTGGCCAAGCTGCTGAACCACACTGTGAAAACTGAACTCTTAGATAGTGAGATCATCTTAAACGTAGTCAGTACGCTTAATATGTCTCACTATGAGACTGTTGTAAGATTATTGCACCGTTTCCTGCTTGTTTAAAGTCACTGTATGTAGTGAAAGAGGCAATTAATTTACTTGTTATGAGAAAAAAGGTTTTTTTTTGCTTATTTCAAGAAATATTCATGGAATAAGACACTTTCCTAACATAAATTACTTAAAAAATGTGTGAAAATAAGTGAAATAGTCACAGTATTGCTATAATTACTATTATAAATGCTGTGTCCACTCACTGTCCACACTATTAGACACTTGTAGGGTGCATGTAAACAGAGATCCAGCAAGTTATCAGATCCAGGATTACATGCATAAGTAGAGAACCACTTAGTGTAGACGTTACCCAGTCTGTAACCACAGAACTACGAAGTACCGCTATACAGTAAGTGGAGCTGATAAAGTGGACAGTGGGAGTAGGAACAGGGAGGTGGTCAGGATGTTACGCCTGATCAGTGTATGTATCGCATCTGTGCTCATGTCCCTCCTCACACACAGCACTGAGCGAAAGTTTCAGGCGTCTAAGTGAATGTTTAACCAGTTGACCTCAGCAGTGAGTTTATCACAATATACATTAGAATAAAGTCGTATTCATAATTCAAATAAACAGAAAAACAATAAAAAGTAACAAGAATTTCTCGGGTCCATATTTTTCCTGGACACCTTCACAGCCGCCACAGAGACTCGTTAATATCATCAATTACATCATGAGCTCAATTTACTGAGCACTGATTGGTCAAACCAGGAGCTGCTTTTGTTTTATATATATATATAAATCAATTTATATAGACTCAATGTTCTCTCGGCCGGCAGAGTTTATGGAAATTCATATGATAAATCAATAAAAACAAAAAACTACAGCCTGTGTAGATTATTGTCTGTCTTATAGAGGAATTTTAATGAAAGGTTTTCAGGAATGTCTACAGCAATAACACAGCAGGGAAGATCTCTGTGATACAACTTTCTCTTCATGATCGGCCGATTCATCCCACTGGGTTCTTCACGCTTCACACTTCAGCCACTGCACACAGACACTCATTAACCCTGAGAAGGTCGAAACTTACGCTGCACAAAGTGACATCTGAGCAAGTGAAATCAGCATTAATGTGCACTGTAAACAAATTGAGGTCAAAAATGATATCATAACTGATTACATGGCTTTTCTTGAGTTGATGCAACTTCAGGACACACAACTCAAGTCTCTTAGTGGAGTCGAAAGTTCTCTTAATGCTTTTAGTTCTGCGTCTCAGTGACGTGAATGAAACTTGTTTTTTATACTCAACTTCCTCACCAGTCAAGACTCTGCATCACACCATCCTGCGAGATGTTGAGTACACACTTACGGATGGCTGTGGCATCACTGGGGCTCAAACTCACAGCCTCCTGTAGGGTAGACGACTCAGTCCACTGCACCACTCAGGAACACATGAGGCAGCTCAGAGTTTGTGTCTACAGATGTTTCAGACCCTGGAGAGAATATCTGTCGTTTTGACTGTGAGGCGTGGCGTCGTCTCATGTGGGGCAGCTGTGTAATATTTCATCCCAACATCAGGAGTCTGTGAGTTTGAATCCCAGCAACACCACAGTGGTCCATTATCCGGAAACCCCAGAGGAGAATATGCCAGACGGGACTGTGTGATAGAAGGAGCGCCAACTAGTGGAGAAACTGAGTAGAAACACATTCGGTTTAGTTTATCTAACCCAGGTGCAGATCTAGAAACAGCAGCCTGGAGAAGTTTTGACTCAACTAAGAAGTCTGACCTGTGAACTCTGGTGTCCTCAAGTCGACTCAACTCAAGAAAAGCCATGAAATCAGTTACTAAGTCATGTGAAGTTGAGCTGACCTCATTTTTTACAGTGTGGTTAATATATGTAATTCTTCTCTTTAGGAGACCGTTGTAGGAATATTATAAGATTATTCCAGCTGTTTTTATGCATTGTCATTTGTTTTGTCATTTATCTTATCGCTGCTGTCAGAAGGAAACCTCATATCTCCATTTTTGAGGTTTTTGAGTTTTGACATAATGCGAAAGTGCAACTTGATTTGCACCTTGTGTGTAAATTTCATGATGAATGGACCAAAAGAAATGAGACAGAATGACTCTGAGAAACATCTGGTTCCATTGACTTACATTAGCAGTAAGGTAGGACGTTTCCTTCTCATGTAAATTTGCCATTTTGGAGATTTTCTTCTGGCAACAGGGAAATGAAAGTCTCTCATTCAGACCACGTCACCGGTTTAGATAAGAAAAAAAATAAGAAGAAATCTTAAACCACGGCTTAAACTGGCTGCAATAACAGTTTACTAATTAGTTACTCAGCTACATGTACTCAAAGTGAAATGATGATTTGTAATTTTATGAAAAATATCAAAAAATATAATATACATACTATTGTGCGTGTGTGCGTGTGTGTGTGTGTGTGTGTGTGTGTGTGTGTGTGTGTGTGTTAATGTGTCTTTACACAGCATAAGCTTAGAATTCATAACTTTATAATTATAAATAATTATTTAATGGGCAGAAATGATTCGTTTAACCAAAGGCGATGTTCACATTTCCAGACTGAAGTGGCTCAGATCTAATGTTTTGTCCTAATGTGACTCAGATCTGATGTTTTCAAATCTGACCTGAGTCACTTTAGCTACACCTTAGCAACCACCCGAGATACCACAGCAGTGGTGTAGCGACACCTTAGCAACCACCTGAGATACCATAGCAGTGGTGTAGCGACACCTTAGCAACCACCTGAGATACCACCGCAGTGGGGTACCGACACCTTAGCAACCACCTGAGATACCACAGCAGTGGTGTAGCAACACCTTAGCAACCACCCGAGATACCACAGCAGTGGGGTACCGACACCTTAGCAACCACCTGAGATACCACAGCAGTGGGGTACCAACACCTTAGCAACCACCTGAGATACCATAGCAGTGGTGTAGCGACACCTTAGCAGCCACCTGAGATACCATAGCAGTGGTGTAGCGACACCTTAGCAACCACCTGACATACCACAGCAGTGGGGTACCGACACCTTAGCAACCACCTGAGATACCACAACAGTGGTGTAGCGACACCTTAGCAACCACCTGAGATACCATAGCAGTGGTGTAGCGACACCTTAGCAACCACCCGTAAACCCCCAAGTAAAATAATCTCATAACGTTGTTAATGCGGAATATTCGCTGTATTAATGGCACTGAAGATGCTTTAACTTGCTGAGACGTCTCTTTTTGCAGTGCAGTGTGGGAACATGTCTGTGCTGTATGGCGTTTTCCACGGTCTGCTGACACGAAGGCCAGAAGATCTGTCCACGCTCCGCTTAGCATGCAGAGAGGCAGGAGAGAGCCGAGCCGTGGGAGGTGTGGGATTTGGGGCCCGGATTGATTGGCAGCACTGAGCATGGTGTTTGTCCACTGGCAGAGACTGCAGGCCACCGGTTGTTACTCGGCATGTAAACAGCGAACGCTCTGCGCCGGAGTGAGTGGGAGCTGCTGCCACTGGAAGTTAATCTGCTGATCAGTGAGGTGTTGATCTTCTTTTCTGGAATAAATCAGGTGTTGTGTTTGTAACACGTCTATTACAACAGGTGTAGAATTCACAGGTGATAAGCTTCCTCATTGCCGTAGCTCTAAAAGCAAGGCCAGACACCAGCAGTGCTGATCCTGCATATTTTCCTGAAGGTAAGATGCTTCTTCTAGAGATTTTGGGCCGATATCAGCAGAAATTGATATCGGAGAGGAATGAAAGGATGAATCTGATCCAAACCTGGTAACTAATCTACCTGTAATTGCATTCACTCACAATGAAATATGCAAATGAAGTGCTGCACTTGAAAATAGCTCACGACAGGTGGGCCTCATGGGGCAGCGCCCACCCAATTATACTGGCAGTATATTTTGATTTGACTTTCAAGCCAAAAGCAATTAAAAAGGATCTGTAATTCTGATCGGAGCAGCCACACCAAACTGAATCCACCACGTGATGATATTCACATTCTTGTTAAATACAAGGATTAAAAAATCTGAAATATTTGATGTTATTTTGCTTGCTTCTAATATCATAAGTGCTGGTCTAAATGAGGTTAAGCTTGTGTTGACAGTGCACTGCAAGAATATGATATAAGTAAGTGGAAACATCAGAAACTCAGTTCATATAGCAAATGTTCCTCGTCGTATGGTTGCTGTATTAATATTATAAGGATATTTAACTTTTATCCTGTGCAAGTTTCTTATTCCAGATCAAAGATCCAAACAATCAAAATCAAAACAAGTCAAATCATCTGCCGGAGAAATAAGACACTTTCATAAAACAAAATGAACTAAAACAAATAAAAACGTGTAGAAATAAGTTCCATAATAAAACCATCATCTTACAACGATATGATAGCCTGTATAATGTCACAAGAAATTCACTGTCCACCAGGAAAAGATAGCGTGATGATCCAGGCCTGCTTATGGTGAAAAGTCACATTATCCCTCTTATATTTTTATTAGAATTAACGAGATCGCGGATACAAGCGGCCGAAATGAGCTTTCTCCGCAGGGTCGCCGGGCTCTCCCTTAGAGACAGGGTGAGAAGCTCGGCGATTCGGGAGAGGCTCGGAGCAGAACCGCTGCTCCTCCTCGTTGAGAGAAGCCAGTTGAGGTGGTTCGGGCATCTGGTAAGGATGGCCTCTGGACGCCTCCCTAGGGAGGTGTTCCAGACGTGTCTGATGGGGAGGAGACCCCGGGGAAGACCTAGGACACGTTGGAGGGATTATATCTCTCGACTGTCTTGGGAACGCCTCGGCATACCCCCGGAAGAGCTGGAGGAGGTGGAGGTGGCAGAGGAGAGGGAGGCCTGGGCCTCTTTGCTTAGGCTGCTGCCCCCACGACCTGGACCCGGATAAACGGCTGAGGTTTATCGATCGATGTATCGATGAGGTTTAAGATCATTTTTACTTGCAAAGATGGACTTTTGCATGGTTTTAAAAAAGGGAATGTGGTGACCAGCGCAAACCCCCCCCCCCTCCCCCACACCACACCCCACCCTGCCCCCCTCACACTTTCATACTGCCACCCAGCCAAAACTCCGCGCCACCCCTTCGCCATTGGGTAAAATGTTCTAGAACTGCCGCTGGTGTAAATGAACATGACACTGTAATATTGCTATAACAACCAGAAAGGTGCCATTCATTGACTCTGTGATAGCAGCGTTGTCATGGTTACAGGGCGCGCATTTACACGAGGAAATAAAATCTGCTCCAGGCAGAGCTTTTACTGTACCAAACGCAAAATGATGAAGCCGTTATTAAACATCTCCTGCTAATACCGCGTAATTGGACAGGGCAAGTAAAGGCAGCCACAGGTGACAAACAGCCCAACATTCATTTTTCATTAAATCACGCTGGACGATTTAATGATCACCCGTGATTTGAAAATAGCCACATGAGTGACTGTAGTTCAGTCTGGGACCAACAGAAATATAACGAGGAACGGAAATTGATTGGATGAAATCTTGTTTTGAGATGTAATAACATTATTTAACGTTATTTAACATTTTTGTTTGCTTGTTTTAAACAATCAGGTGAAATTATCTCACTGCATGTTGGCAAATAATTTTCAAGCATATTTCTTAAATCAGACAAAACGATCCAAAGACACAGGATAAAATAGGACGTCCTAGATAAAATACATTATTTATGGTGTCTCAGGTGGTTGTTAAGGTGTCACTACACCACTGCTAAGGTGTTGCGCTGGTGCGAGTGGATCAGACAGCAGTGCTGCTGGAGATTTTAAACACCTCAGTGTCGCTGCTGGACTGAGAATCGTCCACCAACTACAAATATCCAGCCAACAGCGTCCTGTGGGCAGCGTCCTGTGACCACTGCTGAAGGACCACAGGATGACCAACACAAACTGTGTTGACACACATGAGGTGCTGTCTTTGACTTTACACCTACAAGGTGGACCAACAATGCAATAGAGTGGACAGTGAGTGGACACAGTTTTTAAACACACACTAACACACCACCACCACGTCAGTGTCACTGCAGTGCTGAGAATGACCCACCACCCAAACAGTACCTGCTCTGTGAGGGTCCATGGGGGTCCTGACCACTGAAGAACAGGGTAACAGAGTATCAGAGAAACAGATGGACTGCAGTCTGTAACTGTAGAACTACAGAGTGCAGCTATACAGTAAGTGGAGCTGATAAGGTGGACAGTGAGCGTAGAAACGAGGAGGTGGTCATGACGTTACGCCTGACCGGGGCACATCTGTCGGATCGGTCTGTGTATTTGCCGACACTCAGGGTTTGAAAATCAGTAAAGTAGAGGGGAAAGTGGTATCGAGCCGTCTCACTCACATTCTCTCCGATTGGTCCTCTTATTCAATTCCCCTTTATAAGATAAAGTGAGAGTTTGTGTAGAGCGTATCTCTGTCCTTCACATTTACCCAAACACATCTTTCATTTCATTCTGAGACTTGAAAGACTTGGGAGGTTGCCATGGAAATAGCAAAGACCCTGAGGTGCCCCCACTCCCCACCCTCCACCACCAGCTCTTTTATTTAATTTCTTCCTTGTGTCAATTGGCTGTTGGTGAGAATGGCCTCACCGGATAAGACGGAGTCCTGACACAGCGTGGGGAGAACTCCTCACAGCTATGGTGGAAGCACCCCAGCTCAACACTCGTGTAATCACACAAAATAGGGGGTTTGAAGGGGGGTAGAGAAAGAAAAGAAGCTAATGACATATTCATTAGACTCAAACTCAATTCAGGGTTTTGCTTCTCTGCCGCAGTGAGACGTTCAATGAGTTGCTCTGTTATCGAGAGAAAAAAAGGCAATTAATTTCCCAGCCCGAACGCGCCCAGCCTGTAATTACGCACAATCGACACTGGCCTCCTATCTCACCAAAATTTGTTTTGCGGGGGAGGTTTCGAATTATTCCTATTTGCTATTATTGAGTTTCTGCATCTGATAGCTCCTCAGCCCCTGTAATTAAAGCGCAACATTTGCATAGGCATAAAACACATTGTTTATTATCTGTCCTTCAATAAAGACGACAGACGTACACACAAATAAATTCATTCCATCTCGCGTTAAACCCCTCTAAATCCATTTTGCTTGTGAGAGGCTGACTCTCCAGGGCGTTCGGATGATGGAAGCGGACGCGATCTTTTGTATTGGCCCCGGTGCGGCGGCGGGACTTGGAACATTGTTTCTGAGGATAAAGGAAACTCTTAACGCCGCTGCCGATTCTCTGCTACCTGATGTTTTGATGTAGCACCTCAGGCAGGCTTGCACCCTAACAGGCGGTGGTGTTGACAGGGTAACAGTGATGCTTGTGGCAGCTACAACATCACTGCTCAGGGCTGCAGCCTCTCGCTGGTTTACCCATATCCACTTTAAATTCTTCCCATTTTAAAATGCTGTTTAAATGCTCTTCTTTCTGGTCTCCTTGCCCGGGTAGTTAATCTAAACTGGATATGCACTATATTGGCAATAGTATGCAGACACCCCTCCACACTAACAGGTGGATAAAATCAAGCACATAGCCATGCAGTCTCCATAGACAAACACTGGCGGTAGAGGGTCGACCTGAAGAGCTCAGAGACTTTAAACACGGCATTGTCATAGGATGCCGCCTCTGACACAAGTCAGCACATACTGCATAAAAATCACTCACTACAGGGTTCCAAACTGCCTTGGAAGCAACATCAGTACAAGATCAGAAGTTTCATGAAATGGGTCTCCATGACCGAACAGCTGCATACAAGCCTAAGATCCCTATGCGCAATGCCAAGCGTCAGCTGGAGGGGTGTAAAGTGCTGCCACTGGACTCTGGAGCAGTGGAACCGTGTTCTCTGGAGTGATGAATCTTCTCCATCTGTCAGTCTGATGATGAATCTGGGTTTGGTGGATGTCAGGAGAACATGACCTCCCGGAACGCAGAGCCAGCAGTAAAGTTTCACGGTTTGGGCTCTCAGTTCCAGTGAAGGGTGATGTTGATGCTACAGCACAAAGACATTGTACACAGCTAAGCTTCCAGCTTTGGGTCGGCAGTTTGGGGCAGAGCCTTTCTTGTTCCAGCAGGACTGAGACCCTGAGCACAAAGCAGCTCCATAAAGACATGGAGTGACCAGTTTGGTGTGGAGGAACTCCAGTGGCCCTCACAGAGTCCTGACCTCAACCCCACTGAACACCTTTGGGATGAACTAGAACGGAGATTATGAGCCAGAGCCTCTCGTCAAACATCAGTGTCTGAGGTTGACAGTTTTAAGCAACTTTATCTCCTTCTGGAAAACACTTTCAGGTTTCACCAGCAATGAAAAAGGCCTTTGCAAGAGATTCCAGCACCTTTAATGCTCCTGTTATTAATAGAAACACATTTGGCATCTACATAAACAATATCTACACACAGAAATGATCTGTACAGACTCAGGCCGGTATATTTGTGGTATCTGGGCTTCATTATGCATATGCCGCATGCTGGGTCTCATCACAGCCCTGCTGAAGGGTTTGATGGCAGTGGTGGGTGAAGTATGGTGTGCTCTTGTTCTAACAGGGTCACAGTGACAGAGCGGGGAAGATGGGTCCCACTGTCTCTGTAATGGGATCCGTCAAATCTGTGGGAGAGTGAGTGGACAGACAGCAGCTCAGGGGGCTGCAGTCACAGTGCTGCACTCCTCGCTATCCAAACATCTCCTGTAAAATTTCACTTATTTTTATAAGAAGCCTTTAGAACACTTTCCTTGCGCTTTACAGTTTAATACAGCAACCTGAATTATGTTGAATTACTACAGCAACAACATTTAATAATACAACAAATATGTATAGGTTCTGTATAGAACCTTTTCATGTTGGGTTCTTTGCATGCGATGGTTCTCCAGATGACTACTGAAAAGATTTGTTTTTACAAGCTTGACGTCGTAATACTAGCAGAACCCTTTTCGATGAGATTCTATATAGAACCATATACAACGCAATCTCTGGAGTTCTGCATGTACAGCATGGTTCCCTTTAATAAAGAAGCCTTGAAGAACCAGATTTTAAAAAGTTTTATTTATTAAACACAATCATATTATTTTGTATAGTGAGTCGTAATTAAATTACAATTCATTTGTAAATTGTGTAATTCATTGTGTCATTGTATAAACAGCAAACTCTGATTGGCTGCATTTCAGCTTGGTAATGGGTTTTTTCAGAGCATGTAAACCCAACCTCCAAAAGTTTGTTCTGGCCACGCAAGCTGATTGGTTGAAAAGTGTTTTCACGAACACTGTATCCCTCCGCTGAGACGGTGTTGCTAAGCAACGACTCTGACAGCTGTAGGAGACGCTCGAGCCGTCTGAACGTTTTTACTTCTGACTTTGCCACAAACAGAAAACGGACACTGTTAAGACCACATCTGACCGGCAGCCGATTTGGTCCGACTCTGAAGACGAGACGACACTAAATTCCCAAACTGTCGTCTCCACTGAGCAGCTTTTCAGTCGGCAGCTGAGACAGAAGAACAGCTGAACAACCTGGAATCAGCCAGAAATGAACCCAACACCATTCGCCAGACGTGTCTGATCTTCAGAGTCGGACCAAATCAGACTGAGCCGTAAAACTGACCCAATATCAGGTTCAGCTCAGTTTGGTCAGTTTGTCCAGATCAGTATTAATGTTGTTTTGCTCCAGCCGGTCTGTGAAGCTTCTTACAGCCCGTTTAGTTTGGCGAATGGTGTTGGGTTCATTTCTGGCTGATTCCAGGTTGTTCAGCTGTTCTTCTGTCACAGCTGCCGACTGAAAAGCTGCTCAGTGGAGACGACAGTTTGGGAATTTAGTGTAAGGAGCTGGAGAACGAACTGCCGGCTGAGCAGCGAATGGGCGGAGCTCGTTACTCTGACGTAGCAACAAGCTGCTCGTTAAGGAGCTCTAATTAGGAGGAAGGAACTGAACATTAAAATATTTTACATATATATATATATATATATATATATATATATATATATATATACACACAGACACACGCACACAAAACAAAACCTATCAACATTATTCAGTTTTTGACATATAGAACCAGGTATTTTCAAATATTTATATTATGTGTACATGTCATGAAATTACCCAAAATTATGTGGAAAAAACTCTGGTTCCATTGTTCCATCTTCCAAGAGAATATGGTTAATTACAGTGGTAAACGGCTGTCCATATAATCTTGTAGAATACTATGCATAAATTACTGTAAACATTTCAGTGTGAGTGCTGTAAACATTCATTGCCATAACTACCTGTAAATCTAGTCTTTTTCCGTGTAGAAACAGTTTTCACTGCAGTGTCGTAACTCTAAAGCGAAAAAAGTGAAAGCAGCTGCAGTCCCTCGCCGTCTGATCCACATTAATCCGCCTGTCCAGCAGATCACTGATACCATTTCACCTTCTTTGAACAAGTGGGCACATCGATTGAACCGAATGGTGAGAGAGGGATTCGGTTAAGCCTTCGATTAGTGAATGACCCACTCCACAACACCCATTACGGCCTTTCCTTTTCTATGCGCCATCTCTTTCTCCTGTCAGCTCGCTGGTTGATTTGAACTGTATCCGGCATTGTGGGACGCCTCTGTGCTGCTCATGCTGCTCTGGTATTCCTCTGCAGCGTGTCACTGCAGGAGGAATGCACTGAAAAGAAATAAATGAAGCTGACTGCGTGTGCCAACAATCAATATTCTGCCTTTGTGCTGTGCTGCTCCCCCGACAGTGGCCACAACCTTCCACACTGGGATCAGGTTCTCACCTGAACGAATGGAACCGTTTCGGTTTTAATCTACTGCTGAAATATGATCAAGCCATTCTTGCAAATTTTTGCCATGAGCCTGTTATGAAGAGACTATCTCTCGGTAATGGGCGTGACTGTTTACATTGCGCTTACGTCCCACAAAATGTGTTTATCGATCGCCTCGGTTATTTGTTGCCACTGTTGAACGGTGATGCATCTCGTTACACAAGCTCTACTGATACAAACGACTGAAGTCGTTCATCGACTAGGTTCTGGATTGCTTTTCAATATATTTAATCACCTCCTCTTTTTACAACTTGTTCACTTAGAGAATCTAATTAATAACAATGAAAATCACATTTTTCCCCAGAAGCAACCAAGATTTGTGTAAACTCATAACTCTTTCAAGCATGACACTCAAGCATTTCGCAACTCAAAGTCTCTGGTAATCGTTGATCTTTTAGAGATGATTGCGCTGCTCTGGATGTGAGCTCTTCTGGATCTTAAGAGAAGGTTGCTCAGCTCTGGATGTGAGCTGTTCTAGATCTTTAGAGAAGGTAGCTCAGCTCTGGATGTGAGCTGTTCTAGATCTTTAGAGATGATTATGTAGCTGCAGATGTGAGCTGTTCTAGATCTTAAGAGAAGGTTGCTCAGCTCTGGATGTGAGCTGTTCTAGATCTTTAGAGATGATTATGTAGCTGCAGATGTGAGCTGTTCTTTTAGATCTTTAGAGATGATAGCGCAGCTCTGGGTGTGAGCTGTTCTAGATCTTAAGAGAAGGTTGCTCAGCTCTGGATGTGAGCTGTTCTAGATCTTTAGAGATGATTATGTAGCTGCAGATGTGAGCTGTTCTTTTAGATCTTTAGAGATGATAGCGCAGCTCTGGATGTGAGCTGTTCTAGATCTTAAGAGAAGGTTGCTCAGCTCTGGATGTGAGCTGTTCTACATCTTTAGAGATGATTGTGTAGCACTGGTTGTGAGCTGTTCTTATAGATCTTTATAGATGATTGCACAGCTTTTAAAAAATGGTTCTTCAAGGTTTCTTTATTAAACAAAATTGTTCTGTATAGAGTCATGAATACTCAAAGAATGATTTGTGTACTTGCAGGGTTCTTTGCTTCATGAAATGGATTGATGGAAAAATGTGTTGTAAATGGTTCTATGCAAGTAAAAGCATTCTCTTATGTTCTCCACCCAATCTGAAGAACCACTTCATGAAGCAAAGAAACTTGTATGCAAATGGTTGTTTGAGTGTCCATAGGTCTATATCGAACCATTGACTTTGCCAAAGAACCCTTGAAGAACCATTTTTTAAGAGTGAAGTCTTTTTAGTCTTTTTTAGTCTAAAGTCCAAATCTTTAAATGTCTGAAATGCGTTTTGAACTCTGACTGTGAACCAGTTTGCTACAATGATCTGCTGTCATTGAACAGTTCAAATGATTCTCCAAACAAGAAGCCAATAAATCCAATACGGTTTGCCTGCCTTCTCCAACCTTTTGGTGGATTTGGTTTGCAGTGATGTAGATTTTTCCTCAGCTTTCAGTTTTTGCCCATCTGGGTCTTTATGTACCCACAGCCCACATCCATCATCTTTAAGCTTATCAGGTAGGAACTCCAGGGATTAGTCTGTGAGGCTTAGATTACTGCTAAGTGCTTCAGCATTGAAGATGGAGAAGAAAAACATTACAATTCAGCTCCATAACCATCTGCTCCATGTGGAGGAGACCCAGCTGGACTTCATGAGATTAGAAAAGTCACTGATAACCAGCAAAACTATCATTTATAATGTTCATTTCATTTGGCCATGACTGATCACAGCCACGTGCAAACGGAAAGGATTTACGACAGAGAGGCATTTTCATCTTCCTGCTTTCACGCACCTTCTCGCACCTTCTCACACCTTCTCGCACCTTCTCACACCTTCTCACACCTTCTCGCACCTTCTCGCACCTTCTTGCACCTTCTCGCACCTTCTCGCACCTTCTTGCACCTTCTCACACCTTCTCACACCTTCTTGCACCTTCTCACACCTTCTCACACCTTCTTGCACCTTCTCTTCAATTTCACCTTCCTACTTCAATTTCACTTGAGTTCTTTAAAGTGAAACAACCTGCCTGCAACTCATCTGAAACCCAGCTGCAACAACTGCTAATGTTTTAATTTCATGAAACAGACAATTCGTCATGTGATCACACCAAACAACATTATTGAAGCATTTGTATACAACCATACCTACTGCATATAGACAGACAGAATAATTAAAAGACAGACAGACAGACAGTCAGACAGACAGAAACACGTTGAAATGTAGACATATAGATGTGGTAATAACAGAATTATACCACCAGACAATAAAAATGCTGCACATATACGTGTAAATACAATAAACACATGACATGACTGGATCTAGCAAGAACAATAATGTATTAAATATTCAAGCTGTTAATTTGGCTGACTAGTGGACAGTAACTGAGTAACTGAGTAACTGAGTAACTGAGTAACTGAGTATCTGAGTAACTGAGTAACTGAGTAACTGAGTATCTGAGTAAATGTAATTAGTTTCTGTACTTTAGTATTTTTGGTGTATCTGTACTGAAGTTTCTCCGTTCTGGGCGACTTTTTCCTTTCACTCCACTACATTTCAGAGTCTAATATCCGACTTTTTCCTCCTACATTTTGAGAAATCTGTGGTTCCTTTTGGTTTCTGTGTGTATAAAAACGTAACATGTCAAAACAAAAGAAGCGCAAAGCCAGAGCACCAATCAGGGCCCAGCGGTCACTTTGTTTAGAGCTGGTTTTGACCTGTTGGTCAGACCGACCCAGTGCAGCACGCGGTTCAACGTCAGCGCAGCAGCGTAAAACTTTGGGAGAGTCTGTTCAACATAAATGATGAACTAACCTAACTTTGTGTAAATAGAGCTCAATATAGAAATATGTCCACATATGCAGTCGAGACTGACGCGGCTTTTTTCTGAATTTCTACAAACACCATTTCATTTTATAGTAAATGAGTTTGGGCTGGTTTATGTTTATGAACAGACGCCTACAGATCAACATAGTAAAGGAGCTCATCTGTGATCCTGAGTTTAAAGCCAGTTTTTATTCAACTTAAACTTGGAACTAAGTTGTAAATAAATCTGAAACTGAAACTTTGCTTGTGTGTAAAAAGTGATTTCAGAGCCACTCGGTTCTCCCTGATGGAAACTGTTTACCTTCAGTGTTTTGTGCTTCTGATCATTTTAATAGACGTCAGCGTCACTAATTAATGACCTTCTATTAAAAGACTGGTTTACCAAGAGAGACGCTGGAGGACTTTCACCTGAAATGAGTTCATGAAGCCAGTCTGGTTATAAAAATGATAACAGGACATCAGAGCCAGAATTCCTCTTTTAGTACTTTTACTTTATACTTAAGTACATTTGAAGGGAAATACTTTAGTACTTTTACTCCAGTGGAGGTCTAAAGGGAGGAACTTCTACTTTTACTGGAGGAATATTTTACCTTGGGGGTCTCGACTTTAACTCCAGTACAGGGTTTGTGTCCAGCGCTGTTAGAGGAGTAAATAAATGTGCTGCGTGCAACTTTGGTTGTCATTCCTCTGCGTAACTGTCAAATGATGTTGCATGCAACTGGTTGTATGGAAGTTTCACCATGTAAATGCAGCATAATCCAAACCTGAGGCTGCTCCTTTTCATCTTTCCATTCCATGCAAGAAAGACATCCTAGTATTTCTCAAGGCTGCTTGGTTCTGCTCGGTTCTCTTCAACTTCAAACTCGCCCTCATCTATGTATGAATGAAACACAGTGAAGCTCCTCTATAAAGTCCTCGTATTCGGCGCACAGCTCTGACAGGGAGCAGCGCCTCCAGAATTACCGGCTCCTTCATGAAGATGAAATATGTTATGAAAAAGCCTTTTGTGGTTTATTAATGTAAACTTTCAATGAAATGAAAGTATTAAATAAATAAATAATGAATCACAGTTTTTGGCATGTCTAGAAATCATCATGTGCAAAATCTCTTTTATTCCCATCCATATTTTACCATCTGTAAGGCTTCATTAGGGAGTCTTTAGAAACTCAGTCATGGCGATGAGAGAAGTGAGAATGGGCTGATGATGCACCTATTCAGTGTTGACTGGGCGGCGGTTTGAAAGGAACGTTCTACTATATTTTCAAAGGGCAGAGGAACCAGCAGTTTTGCAAAAAATGGAAAAAAGAAAAACGGCAAAAACTCAAAAAAGGCAAATAAAAGCTGCTGACAGCACATTTTCCTATTTATTTGCTCTGCCTTACAACATTTACTGTCAAACAATAAAACTACATGCTTAAAAATGAATTCTTCAAGGGGTCTTTAGTAAAGGTAACGTTTCTATATAGAGCCGTGCACACTCAAATAACCTTTCCCATGCTTAAATGGTTCTCTGCATGGTGAAATGGTTCTTCATGGTTCTATACAGAATCAAAAAGGGTTCCTCTATCATTACAATCTTAACTTCAGATGCCTTTTTGGTGCTTTGGTGCCCTTTTGAAAAAGGTTTTATGTATAGAACCATATGCAACACAATCATCATGAATCTAAAGAAGCATTTCACCATGCAAGGAAACATTTAAGCAAGCAATTGCTCTGTATAGAACTTCCCTTTACTAAAGAACCCTCAGGAACCATCCTTTTTGCATTTATTAGTGTAGTGAGTCATGATAAATGACAATTAATTTGTTTTATTTGCTTTAATTTGACCCACAAAATTTTGTTTTAGCACCTACAATAATGGAAAAATGTGTTTCATCAGAATTTATTATTACTTTCATTAATTAGGAACATTATTTTCACTGTGTGAACACAGAGCCTGAACATGGAAATCACATGAACGCAGGGTGCATATGAACATAAGGTGAACACAGTTTTCATTTTCATCACTGACGTCCAGTGAGAGCAACAGTGTCTGTATGTTTTAGACAGTGAGTGTATTAACATGTACTAAAAATCTGATGATAATGAGATTATTAAGTGTAAACACACTGAACCAGTTACTGACACAATCTGATTTTCTGCAGTTATCAGAGTATTAAGTGTAAACACACTGAACCAGTTACTGACACAATCTGATTTTCTGCAGTTATCAGACTATTAAGTGTAAACACGCTGAACCAGTTACTGACCCAGTCTGATTTTCTGCAGTTATCAGAGTATTAAGTGTAAACACACTGAACCAGTTACTGACCCAATCTGATTTTCTGTAGTTATCAGATTATTAAGTATAAACACACTGAACCAGTTACTGACACAATCTGATTTTCTGTAGTTATCAGATTATTAAGTGTAAACACACTGAACCAGTTACTGACACAGTCTGATTTACTGTAGTTATCAGATTATTAAGTGTAAACACACTGAACCAGTTACTGACACAATCTGATTTTCTGCAGTTATCAGATTATTAAGTGTAAACACACTGAACCAGTTACTGACACAATCTGATTTTCTGCAGTTATCAGATTATTAAGTGTAAACACACTGAACCAGTTACTGACACAATCTGATTTTCTGTAGTTATCAGATTATTAAGTGTAAACACACTGAACCAGTTACTGACACAATCTGATTTTCTGTAGTTATCAGATTATTAAGTGTAAACACACTGAACCAGTTACTGACACAATCTGATTTTCTGTAGTTATCAGATTATTAAGTGTAAACACACTGAACCAGTTACTGACACAGTCTGATTTTCTGCAGTTATCAGATTATTAAGTGTAAACACACTGAACCAGTTACTGACACAATCTGATTTTCTGCAGTTATCAGATTATTAAGTGTAAACACACTGAACCAGTTACTGACACAAATCTGATTTTCTGTAGTTATCAGATTATTAAGTGTAAACACACTGAACCAGTTACTGACGCAATCTGATTTTCTGTAGTTATCAGATTATTAAGTGTAAACACACTGAACCAGTTACTGACACAATCTGATTTTCTGTAGTTATCAGATTATTAAGTGTAAACACACTGAACCAGTTACTGACACAGTCTGATTTTCTGCAGTTATCAGATTATTAAGTGTAAACACACTGAACCAGTTACTGACACAAATCTGATTTTCTGTAGTTATCAGATTATTAAGTGTAAACACACTGAACCAGTTACTGACACAATCTGATTTTCTGTAGTTATCAGATTATTAAGTGTAAACACACTGAACCAGTTACTGACACAGTCTGATTTTCTGCAGTTATCAGATTATTAAGTGTAAACACACTGAACCAGTTACTGACACAAATCTGATTTTCTGTAGTTATCAGATTATTAAGTGTAAACACACTGAACCAGTTACTGACACAATCTGATTTTCTGCAGTTATCAGATTATTAAGTATAAACACACTGAACCAGTTACTGACACAATCTGATTTTCTGTAGTTATCAGATTATTAAGTGTAAACACACTGAACCAGTTACTGCCTCAATCTGATTTACTGCAGTTATCAGATTATTAAGTGTAAACACGCTGATTACGCAAATTTAATTTAGTCAAATTTAATCAGTATTGTACTGTTTATTTTTACCAGATTTCCTTCTGTATATCTTGGCTTTTGTAATCAAGATTGTTGTGTGGAACTCTCAGAATCGATTTCCCTCACTTGAAATCAGAATCAATCCAAAATTTCTGGAATTAAACAGTTTTAATGAGCACAATCCAGTCTGCTGGATTGCGGCTGTCACTGTAATTGCTGGCATTAGTGATGTGCTGTGCCTGTAAATTATCCTTCGGTATGTACTTCAGTAATAACCAAGTTCATGGTATGGAAGTAGCTGGAAATAACTTATAAGGAGATGCATCACCGGCACTGAGGATGAAAATAACCAGAATAAAAGCGGCAATGTTACAAAATTCTATATATTGACTATTTCACTTGCTAAAATATATATTTTTTGCAGTGTAGAGGGTTAAAGCTAAAATGAACTGTGTTCATTTACAGGCAACAGCGGCATCTTCCTCCCACTTTGTGGTAGTTGTCGTGTGTGATGGTACTAATGAATCAGCCTGGAACACAGCAGAGCCGTGCAGCATTCGTCTGGCAAATATTCACATGCCAAATTTTATTCCCACAGCTCTCCTGCGGATCGGCCTGTAGAGCACATGAGGAGCGAGTGCTTTGTCCTAAGAGAGGTTACTGAGAAAGCGCCCTCTCCTGTAACTCTCCTAAAACACTCCCATGCAGTTTGAACTCTTTAATTGGCTGTGGTAAGAGAAAGCGTGACTGCAGTAGGGTCTCCTGGGAAGGCACCCTCTCTTCCAGACCTGCCACCCTCGGGCTGTCAATCCCGTGTCCTCTGGAGGAGATCCTGTGGGAGGGAACTGAGAGTCTTCTCTGCTGAACAGAACCTGCCTGTCTTCCAGATACTTCCACTAATGCACATACGCCTACACTTCACAAGCAAACGCTGGTCCACTGGGGGTCCCCCAGAATGCCTCTCAACTCACTCTATATCTTGATAATGAGGATACATGGTGAGCTGTGGTAGACATGCGAGAGCTCAGGGCGAGAACTCTGTGATAAGGCGTGTCAGCAGTTGTAGAAACATCTCCTATTCTGTTTTTGGATATTTGCTATAGTGGTCTATAGTGGACACCTGACCCTGCCAGTGCGGTCTGGCACTACACAGAGCTTCTGAACTGAATGGGGTCCAGTGGAGCTTCAGTCTAATGTTCTAAATGTTTAATGACTCTCTCACAGAGAAACGCTCTCATCCACTCAGCACAGAGCAGCGTAGAACACTTCAACACGGCTGTCGTTTCTGTTACAGGATATTTTTAAGAGCGTCTCATAAAATTTTGAGAAATTGCTCTTAATTAAACGAATATCTGGATGGTTGACTTAAAAAAGTAAATTCTGAAAATGATAAAATAATAACTTTCAACTTATGCTTTCTTGATATCTGTCAACACAAAAACCCAAAAAATGCTTAATTCCAAGCTTCTAGGTTTACCACCCAACCAGCGGTCAGCAGCGGTGATGCTCCCGGTCAGCACCAGGAACAATAACGCTAACCAGTTAGCAGGAATCCGCCCTCAGTAGCAGTGATGCTAATTAAACACCATTCAGTGGCTGTAATGCTAACCAGTTTTCAGTGATGCTAACCAGTTAGCCCTCAGTAGCAGCAATGCTAACCAGTTAGCATTGATGCTAACCAATTAGCCCTCGGTAGCAGTAATGCTAACCAGTTAGCCCTCGGTAGCAGCAATGCTAACCAATTAGCCCTCAGTAGCAGCTAGCATTGATGCTAACCAATCAGCTCTCAGCAGCAGCTAGCATTGATGCTAACCAATTAGCCCTCAGTAGCAGCAATGCTAACCAATTAGCCCTCAGTAGCAGCTAGCATTGATGCTAACCAATCAGCTCTCAGTAGCAGTAATGTTAAAGGGGGGGGGGGGGAGAGGAGGGGCGTGAGAGAGAGAGAGAGAGAGAGAGAGAGACAGAGAGAGAGAGAGAGAGAGAGAGAGAGAGAGAGAGAGAGAGAGAGAGAGGGAGAGGGAGAGAGAGAGAGGGAGAGAGGGAGAGAGAGAGAGAGAGAGGGAGAGAGAGAGAGGGAGAGAGAGAGAGAGAGAGAGAGGGAGAGAGAGAGAGAGAGAGAGAGAGAGAGAGAGAGAGAGAGAGAGAGAGAGAGAGAGAGAGAGAGAGAGAAGGTCTGATTTGCCTTATTAGAGGTGTATATAGTGGTCACTGCAGCTCCGAGTCAGTTTACAGTCACACTCAGCTACAGAGAACGTGGTGATTCAGCCAACAACCGGAGTGGACGACGTCCAGTAACGCAGAACAGAAGCACCAACCCACAGGATACGTAGCTTAGGAGGAAAGACCTCACAGTGGTGGTAAGCAAAACAAAGAAAGACACGCCCAGATGCAGATCTGCAGCCAATGGGAAACGAGATTTACTCAATAAAGTTACCAACCAAACAAACATCCAGTAAACGTCTTGGGATTTCACTGAAATACATCACGTGTTCACTACATTATAGGGAGTAAAATGATTAAAAACAGCCAAACTGCAATATTTTACTCATTTTTAATACATTTACTACATTTGAACTTTTAAAATTAAATCACTTAAAACTAGAAAAAGTTCTGGAAATACGTTCAAGAATCTCATAAAATACTGTAGAGTACATTTCATTTGCCAAAAATAACATTTTTTGCAGAGAAACACTAAAAAGTCGATGATTTACTGTTGACTTTTTCAAAAATGGATCAAGAACAGATTTTAACCAAAATTAAAAAGCATTAAACTCGTTTTATGGCAAAAAACCATCCTGAAGTAGTTTTTACATCCAATATTTCTCTTCTTATTAATATATTTAGGAATATTGGACCATTATTATCACTTATTCCAAGACAATTTTGCTGATTTTAAGCAATTTTCTTTTATGAAATGGTCTATTCCATTATTAGAGAAATAAGAAGAATGAGAAATTTAGTAAGCTAAATTTTTAATTATGTTTCCAAACAAAAATGATTGGCCACGTTCACTACATGCAGTTACTTGATTTAAGTGAAACTGTGTAGAAACAGGTGGAACAACTACGAGGCCGTTTGCACTTTCAAAACAAGAGCATTTTAGATCGTGTTACAGGGATCAAATTAGAAATGAGCGTAAAATTATTCAACCATGTACTGGAGTTTATAAAGTGTAAAACATTTGATTGAATTGTTTTGGACATTTGAGGAGAGAAAGATTTTTGCAGTAAACTCAAATTTACATTCTCAAAATCACTGAAACACAACATAGTGTTATATAAACCACTGTAACATCAGCACAGCAGCGGCTGGGATAGTGTGGTGGGGTTCAGTGCCCCGCCTGGGTAACCACCCTGCACTATACCAATAGGAGTCCTTGGGCAAGACTCCCAACACCACCTCCACCTCCTTGTGAACAACGCTTGAATTGTTAGTTGCTCTGGATAAGACATAAATACAGTTATAAACCTTCTTTGACTGCTTATTAAAGCCCTAGATTTTCATCAAATTCTATTTATATGACCAAATTGTCTTGTATTTCAAACAGCTGGACCCGTGTATTTCCAGAAAACCTTCATATTGTGTGTTGTTTTCAATTCAAAACAACCCAAACAGAATGAATCCATCACTGCCTTCACGCCTTTCACACACTGTCCCAACATTTTTGGGAACTGCGTTGGTAACATCAGCCTGATTTGAGCTCCTAACATGTATAAGAGCCAGTTTTACATTTCTTGAGTGTGTGTTGTAAAGAAATCCAATCCCCGTTGGCAATTTATGCCACTGACCACTGACCAAAGCTGGCGTGAACTATTGCAGTGTCCACGCATGCATAAGAGCCATCTGCACGTCTGAACATGAGCAGCGTCTCATGAAAGCGACTCAATGTTTCCTCGGTGCTTTTTGAAGTCAGGCCTGGCTGCTTTGATCTGCTTCCATTAATGTGGCTGAGGAGAAAATGTGTTTGTTATAGACCCTCAGACAATTGGACCCTCAGCAAATGTACATTTGGCCACACACGCTCTATAAGTTTGACTTTTCCGGCCACTTTTTATTCCCAGCACACATGGCCGTGTAAACATCGGAAGCCTCCTCTGACTCCGGCTTTGAAAGTTTCGGAGGCGCCGCTTTTCTGTCATCCTTTTTCAAAGAGCTCTGCTCTCATTACCTCTCTATTGCCTTTCTATTTGGAGGGCTGGTTATGGAGTGTCACCTCCTCCAGATAGACTGTCATTCAGATGAGGCTGAGCCCTCATACCGGAGGCAGCATCACAAGCCTCTGTCAGCCATTCTAATGAGCCTCCCAAGATACCTGACACGCTAGCCCACCGTGAGAGAGGCACTGCTGGAGGGCTTCCACCTCCATCTCTATTCAGCTTGCTTGCTTAGCAGGAATGCTGTGGCTGCCTCATCAGAATATCAGCCCCCTGCAGACGGCCATCGGACTTCCGATAAAAATAACGCCAAATAAACACAGAGGCAGGAAAACTGGCATTAAAATGAGGGCATTTGTTGTGAGGCCTCATGATGGAGCACCACATGTCCGTATTTCTCAAGCAAACCACAAAAGTTCAAATGATTGGGCTGTTTTCAAAGATGTAATACAAACAGATTACATAAACAAAATAATATGATATATATATACACAAACGGCAATAAATGATACCTTAGCAAGTCAAAACCTCTTAAAGTAGCAGCGTCATGTATTTAATGCGCTCATGAAATGTGAAATAAATAACTGTGTTGTTATTATGATTATTATGTAATGATTATTATGACAGACAGAGGAAGCATGCTTAGGTGATCTGCTGGCTTTTTGAAATCACCTAATCCCTTTTTTAAAGCGCGTTGGATTTGATTGCATTGAATTTATTTATTTGAAATCGCATACTAGCCCAATAAATAGTGTCTAAAATAGTGCGAAACCCATTAGAAGTGCACTCAGTAGTGCAGTAGGTGAAGGACAGGAGTGTGTGGTTTGGGACGTGGCGTTAGATCAGCCAGGGTGATCTACAGCTGCTCTGCTGAGCTGCTCCATAAACACCTCCTAGAGGAAGTCTGAGGGGTTTGTGGATTAATTAATGTATTGGTGTATTGGAGGTTAATTAGTACATTTATTGAGGTAAATTGATGTATTTATTGAGGTAAAATAATGTGTTTATTGAGGTAAATTGATGTATTTATTGAGGTAAAATAATGTTTTTTATTGATCCCAGGGGGAAATTGCAGATTTTTTATTGAGGTAAATTGATGTATTTATTGAGGTAAAATAATGTGTTTATTGAGGTAAATTGATGCAAGGTGCTTGCAATCCTGATCCATTTCCAAACCAACCCAATCAAATGAAAAAGATACACAACCACAAAAAACCTGAACTCCTTCGAAAATGATGGGCCTGATGTTCTTCAGAGATGTTCTCTAGCCGAGTTTACTGCCTGAGGCTGAACACTTTGAAGCATAGGGTCAAAACAAACACCGGCGCTGTTCATGAATAGATTTATAGAGACCTGTTAATTAGCTGTGGTCTAGTTGCGTTTTGTCACTCAGCCATCTGTTTTTGTCTTTTTTAACAACACTCATGCAGGTGTGGCGCCACCCCTAAGAGGAAACTTTGCCCCTGGTGTACCTACCACCTCCTGAAAGGTGCTGATGAAGAAGAGGTCAGGAAAGTCTGAGTGCGTATTGTGGATAATCATGTTGTAAAGACGGAACCGCAGCCACTGCTGCTGACACAAGGTCAGTTGGTAAAAGCTTTGCAGAGGTGATGACCTTGAAAAAATCAGCCTCAGTCAAAAGCAATTGACATGCTATTAGCAACCGGTTCTCAGGAACTAAAGTGGTACTATTATGAAAAATAATAAGACTTGTTTTTTATTATTATCCTCACAAAAATATAATCATTTTATTCAGTCACACTTTAAGTCCGTGGTGTCCTTTAGATGAACCACATATGCTTAAATTATGAGCAAACCTGAGGATATGCAGATGATGATCTACACCATTAGGGTAAGGGTTTAGGTTTTGAGTTGAAGTTGAGGTTAGAGTAAGATATCTGTTAGACACTGAGATTAATAACCGATCACATTGATTTATCAGTCTACTCAGGCTTTAGCAGAGCTCAGTAACGCTGAGATTAATAACCGATCACATTGATTTATCAGTCTACTCAGACTTTAGCAGAGCTCAGTAACACTGAGATTAATAACCGATCACATTGATTTATCAGTCTACTCAGACTTTAGCAGAGCTCAGTAACACTGAGATTAATAACTGATCACATTGATTTATCAGTCTACTCAGACTTTAGCAGAGCTCAGTAACACTGAGATTAATAACTGATCACATTGATTTATGAGTCTACTCAGGCTTTAGCAGAGCTCAGTAACACTGAGATTAATAACTGATCACATTGATTTATCAGTCTACTCAGACTTTAGCAGAGCTCAGTAACACTGAGATTAATAACTGATCACATTGATTTATCAGTCTACTCAGACTTTAGCAGAGCTCAGTAACACTGAGATTAATAACTGATCACATTGATTTATCAGTCTACTCAGACTTTAGCAGAGCTCAGTAACGCTGAGATTAATAACCGATCACATTGATTTATCAGTCTACTCAGACTTTAACAGAGCTCAGTAACGCTGAGATTAATAACTGATCACATTGATTTATCAGTCTACTCAGGCTTTAGCAGAGCTCAGTAACGCTGAGATTAATAACCGATCACATTGATTTATCAGTCTACTCAGACTTTAGCAGAGCTCAGTAACACTGAGATTAATAACCGATCACATTGATTTATCAGTCTACTCAGACTTTAGCAGAGCTCAGTAACACTGAGATTAATAACTGATCACATTGATTTATCAGTCTACTCAGACTTTAGCAGAGCTCAGTAACACTGAGATTAATAACTGATCACATTGATTTATGAGTCTACTCAGGCTTTAGCAGAGCTCAGTAACACTGAGATTAATAACTGATCACATTGATTTATCAGTCTACTCAGACTTTAGCAGAGCTCAGTAACACTGAGATTAATAACTGATCACATTGATTTATCAGTCTACTCAGACTTTAGCAGAGCTCAGTAACACTGAGATTAATAACTGATCACATTGATTTATCAGTCTACTCAGACTTTAGCAGAGCTCAGTAACGCTGAGATTAATAACCGATCACATTGATTTATCAGTCTACTCAGACTTTAACAGAGCTCAGTAACGCTGAGATTAATAACTGATCACATTGATTTATCAGTCTACTCAGGCTTTAGCAGAGCTCAGTAACGCTGAGATTAATAACCGATCACATTGATTTATCAGTCTACTCAGGCTTTAGCAGAGCTCAGTAACACTGAGATTAATAACCGATCACATTGATTTATCAGTCTACTCAGACTTTAGCAGAGCTCAGTAACACTGGGATTAATAACTGATCACATTGATTTATCAGTCTACTCAGGCTTTAGCAGAGCTCAGTAACGCTGAGATTAATAACCGATCACATTGATTTATCAGTCTACTCAGACTTTAGCAGAGCTCAGTAACACTGAGATTAATAACCGATCACATTGATTTATCAGTCTACTCAGGCTTTAGCAGAGCTCAGTAACACTGAGATTAATAACTGATCACATTGATTTATCAGTCTACTCAGACTTTAGCAGAGCTCAGTAACACTGAGATTAATAACCGATCACATTGATTTATCAGTCTACTCAGGCTTTAGCAGAGCTCAGTAACACTGAGATTAATAACTGATCACATTGATTTATCAGTCTACTCAGACTTTAGCAGAGCTCAGTAACGCTGAGATTAATAATCGATCACATTGATTTATCAGTCTACTCAGGCTTTAGCAGAGCTCAGTAACGCTGAGATTAATAATCGATCACATTGATTTATCAGTCTACTCAGGCTTTAGCAGAGCTCAGTAACACTGAGATTAATAACCGATCACATTGATTTATCAGTCTACTCAGGCTTTAGCAGAGCTCAGTAACACTGAGATTAATAACTGATCACATTGATTTATCAGTCTACTCAGACTTTAGCAGAGCTCAGTAACACTGAGATTAATAACCGATCACATTGATTTATCAGTCTACTCAGACTTTAGCAGAGCTCAGTAACACTGAGATTAATAACCGATCACATTGATTTATCAGTCTACTCAGGCTTTAGCAGAGCTCAGTAACGCTGAGATTAATAACTGATCACATTGATTTATCAGTCTACTCAGGCTTTAGCAGAGCTCAGTAACACTGAGATTAATAACCGATCACATTGATTTATCAGTCTACTCAGGCTTTAGCAGAGCTCAGTAACGCTGAGATTAATAACCGATCACATTGATTTATCAGTCTACTCAGGCTTTAGCAGAGCTCAGTAACGCTGAGATTAATAACCGATCACATTGATTTATCAGTCTACTCAGGCTTTAGCAGAGCTCAGTAACACTGAGATTAATAACCGATCACATTGATTTATCAGTCTACTCAGGCTTTAGCAGAGCTCAGTAACGCTGAGATTAATAACTGATCACATTGATTTATCAGTCTACTCAGGCTTTAGCAGAGCTCAGTAACACTGAGATTAATAACCGATCACATTGATTTATCAGTCTACTCAGGCTTTAGCAGAGCTCAGTAACGCTGAGATTAATAACCGATCACATTGATTTATCAGTCTACTCAGGCTTTAGCAGAGCTCAGTAACGCTGAGATTAATAACCGATCACATTGATTTATCAGTCTACTCAGGCTTTAGCAGAGCTCAGTAACACTGAGATTAATAACCGATCACATTGATTTATCAGTCTACTCAGGCTTTAGCAGAGCTCAGTAACACTGAGATTAATAACTGATCACATTGATTTATCAGTGTACTCAGGCTTTAGCAGAGCTCAGTAACACTGAGATTAATAACCGATCACATTGATTTATCAGTCTACTCAGGCTTTAGCAGAGCTCAGTAACGCTGAGATTAATAACTGATCACATTGATTTATCAGTCTACTCAGGCTTTAGCAGAGCTCAGTAACGCTGAGATTAATAACCGATCACATTGATTTATCAGTCTACTCAGACTTTAGCAGAGCTCAGTAACACTGAGATTAATAACCGATCACATTGATTTATCAGTCTACTCAGACTTTAGCAGAGCTCAGTAACACTGAGATTAATAACCGATCACATTGATTTATCAGTCTACTCAGGCTTTAGCAGAGCTCAGTAACGCTGAGATTAATAACTGATCACATTGATTTATCAGTCTACTCAGACTTTAGCAGAGCTCAGTAACACTGAGATTAATAACCGATCACATTGATTTATCAGTCTACTCAGACTTTAGCAGAGCTCAGTAACACTGAGATTAATAACCGATCACATTGATTTATCAGTCTACTCAGGCTTTAGCAGAGCTCAGTAACGCTGAGATTAATAACTGATCACATTGATTTATCAGTCTACTCAGGCTTTAGCAGAGCTCAGTAACACTGAGATTAATAACCGATCACATTGATTTATCAGTCTACTCAGGCTTTAGCAGAGCTCAGTAACGCTGAGATTAATAACCGATCACATTGATTTATCAGTCTACTCAGACTTTAGCAGAGCTCAGTAACGCTGAGATTAATAACTGATCACATTGATTTATCAGTCTACTCAGGCTTTAGCAGAGCTCAGTAACACTGAGATTAATAACTGATCACATTGATTTATCAGTCTACTCAGGCTTTAGCAGAGTTCAGTAACACTGAGATTAATAACTGATCACATTGATTTATCAGTCTACTCAGGCTTTAGCAGAGCTCAGTAACGCTGAGATTAATAACTGATCAAATTGATTTATCAGTCTACTCAGGCTTTAGCAGAGCTCAGTAACGCTGAGATTAATAACCGATCACATTGATTTATCAGTCTACTCAGACTTTAGCAGAGCTCAGTAACACTGAGATTAATAACTGATCACATTGATTTATCAGTCTACTCAGGCTTTAGCAGAGCTCAGTAACACTGAGATTAATAACCGATCACATTGATTTATCAGTCTACTCAGACTTTAGCAGAGCTCAGTAACACTGGGATTAATAACTGATCACATTGATTTATCAGTCTACTCAGACTTTAGCAGAGCTCAGTAACACTGAGATTAATAACCGATCACATTGATTTATCAGTCTACTCAGGCTTTAGCAGAGCTCAGTAACGCTGAGATTAATAACCGATCACATTGATTTATCAGTCTACTCAGGCTTTAGCAGAGCTCAGTAACACTGAGATTAATAACCGATCACATTGATTTATCAGTCTACTCAGACTTTAGCAGAGCTCAGTAACGCTGAGATTAATAACCGATCACA
Source organism: Pygocentrus nattereri (assembly GCF_015220715.1). Classification (NCBI taxonomy): domain Eukaryota; kingdom Metazoa; phylum Chordata; class Actinopteri; order Characiformes; family Serrasalmidae; genus Pygocentrus; species Pygocentrus nattereri. The sequence continues at coordinate 55,854,560 of NC_051211.1, forward strand.
TTGATTTATCAGTCTACTCAGGCTTTAGCAGAGCTCAGTAACACTGAGATTAATAACCGATCACATTGATTTATCAGTCTACTCAGGCTTTAGCAGAGCTCAGTAACGCTGAGATTAATAACCGATCACATTGATTTATCAGTCTACTCAGACTTTAGCAGAGCTCAGTAACGCTGAGATTAATAACCGATCACATTGATTTATCAGTCTACTCAGGCTTTAGCAGAGCTCAGTAACACTGAGATTAATAACCGATCACATTGATTTATCAGTCTACTCAGGCTTTAGCAGAGCTCAGTAACACTGAGATTAATAACTGATCACATTGATTTATCAGTGTACTCAGGCTTTAGCAGAGCTCAGTAACACTGAGATTAATAACCGATCACATTGATTTATCAGTGTACTCAGGCTTTAGCAGAGCTCAGTAACGCTGAGATTAATAACCGATCACATTGATTTTTCAGTCTACTCAGGCTTTAGCAGAGCTCAGTAACGCTGAGATTAATAACCGATCACATTGATTTATCAGTCTACTCAGGCTTTAGCAGAGCTCAGTAACGCTGAGATTAATAACCGATCACATTGATTTATCAGTCTACTCAGGCTTTAGCAGAGCTCAGTAACGCTGAGATTAATAACCGATCACATTGATTTATCAGTCTACTCAGGCTTTAGCAGAGCTCAGTAACACTGAGATTAATAACTGATCACATTGATTTATCAGTCTACTCAGGCTTTAGCAGAGCTCAGTAACGCTGAGATTAATAACCGATCACATTGATTTATCAGTCTACTCAGGCTTTAGCAGAGCTCAGTAACTCTGAGATTAATAACCGATCACATTGATTTATCTGTCTACTCAGGCTTTAGCAGAGCTCAGTAACACTGAGATTAATAACTGATCACATTGATTTATCAGTCTACTCAGGCTTTAGCAGAGCTCAGTAACGCTGAGATTAATAACCGATCACATTGATTTATCATTTGTCAGCAACCTCAGTGCTTGTATAGAAGCTGTTGTTTGAGTCCTTCTTTACAGTGAGTCTTTGCTGTTTACTGATTTGAAATACTTTTCTTTGAAAAATGGTTTATACATTTTTAAATTTGTGAGTGCATATTCCAAAATTGTTCTTCTAAAAGTGGAACTTGTATTCTGAATACTGCCTTTACAAAATGTAAATTTGAGTGATTGCATCTTCCCAACCCTGGCAGCAGTCTATGCCTGCGAGTCTTGAAAGAGTGCAGCCAACACAGCAAGAGGATTAGATACTTTTCATCAGCACTGTCTCCAACACATCATGGGAATAACCTGGAAAGAGCACATCAAGAACTAAAGAGTTGTTGAAAGGGCAGGTCAAGAGCCCTTTAGCACCAATGCAGCTTAAAGACATTTCAGGTTTACTGAACACATCTTACAACCCCCTCCTCACTGCCCAGTCGATCAAGTATTTATGTGGACACCTCGAGGTGGACAGACAAAGAAAGGTCGACTCCGCTCTTCACAGAGAAGTTCAGTGCGCCGGGACACGGTGAGGGGACCAAATATCTGAAATGAAAACGTTGACTGAAAATGAAAACTCTAGTCTAGTTCAGTGATCAATAAATCCTTAAAATTTCAATGTTTTTATCTATGAAATAAAAAAGTGGGGACAGTTGCCGTTTCAAGTGTTTTGTCCATGGTAACAGCTGCACTGTCATAAACTGTGGTGAAGGCTGACTGCGTAATTTAAGATTATTTACCTTATTCCTACGCAATCTTTATTTGTTTTATTATTTATTTATTATTATTCATTATTAAATAAAATTATCTCACTATATTGGCACGTCATTTAGATTGTTTTATGTTGTACAGATAGTGAGACAACATTCCTTGATAATATAATTAAATTATATCTGAAAATATGGAAAATCCTAATATAATAAGAGCACAACCATCGCTAACTAGATCTAACATCACTTCCCCTGAAGGTCAGGTCACCCTAGCTTGCCATCAATGGGGACGAAGCAAAACATCTGGCACAAAGCAGTTAAAACTGGAAAAAGCTAGCTGCCCGGTATTCCACATGGAGCCCAAGGAACTACTGTAAGTCTGGGTGATGAACTATGATTGATGAAAGGAAAAGTCAGTTTTAAGGTATATTTCAGTGTAAAAATGTAGCAGAAACAGGTATTTTCAACTTGCAAAACACCAAAAACAACTACATCCAGAGCGACTTACAATTTGATAATTTTGCACAGGGAGGTGAAGGTGGTGTTAGGAGTCTTGCCCAAGGACTCTTATTGGTCTAGTGCAGGATGTTTACCCAGGTGGGGGATTGAACTCCAGTCTATAGCGTAGAAGGCCCAGGTGTTGCCTACTACACTACATGAACCAACAACAGCATCAGAACACCCCTGGAGTTCTCCCAGTACAGCCTCACTTCCACCCTTGAGTGTAAAAGTAAAGTAATAAAAGACAAGATTTTAAGTGATTCTTTATTAATCCCACAAACGGGGAAATTCCACCTCCGCATTTAACCCATCCGTGAAGTGAAACACCACATACACACTAGTGAATAGAGACACACACACACACACACACACACACAAACACACACAAACACTAGGGGGCAGTGAGCACACTTACCCGGAGCGGTGGGCAGCCCTATCCACAGCACCCGGGGATCAATTGGGGGTTAGGTGTCTTGCTCAAGGACACCTCAGTCATGGACTGTCGGCTCTGGGAATTGAACCGGCGACCTTCCGGTTACAGGGCCAGTTCATTGACCTCCAGCCCACGACTGCCCCCCCAGACAGGAGCAATTTTTAAGATTTTTTCTTTTAAAATGTTCCAAAATGAACTCAAATTATTAACAGAATGTGAAAAAATAACAGATTTGATGTTATTTTCAAGACATCTGTGTGTCGTATTGCAGAGATATCTTCTGAAGTCAGCATGCGATCCAGCAAGTCCTGGCCCGTCCTGTCCTGTAATACCACTTTGTGCCTTAAGAGGCGATTGTGAGTCATTGTAGCATCGACTCTGCCTTCAGGTTCTGTGGTCACTGGATTTTTGCTTCTAAACCCAACATTGAAAAATGGCAAAATGGGTCAATTCTCATTTTTGGTTTTGTTATTGTCAGTGAAAAAATCAAGAGATGGCTTCATTTTACAGTTTCTGAGCTGAGCTCATGGTGTACTTTTGCTTCTAGAGCCCCTTTTGTGAAACAGAACAAACGGCAGCTGCCATAACATCATGAGAACCCAGGATAGCCTAGAGCTCTCGGTTCTCATTCTCAAGTCTGGAGCAGTTACACGCAGTTCACTTCAGACCACGCGACTTTACAATATTACTCTTTTTCTTATCATTATATTTGGCGATGGGACTCATTTCCCTTTATTTTGTGGTTAAATGGTGGCGGCCCTTCTATTGTTTACATATACAAATATCTATGCAAAATCTAATGTAGCTTATCCTTAATACGTTTTGTTTAATACGGACCTTTTAGTGGTTGAGTTTGACACCCTGTTGTATTCCGTTGTTGTTTGTTTGTTATGTGCTTATGAAATTAAGTGATTTCTTTTCTTGTTAAATCTTTATATTGTTTTTTGTAGAATCACAAACATATGACAAGTTCAAGTGAGATAACAAAAAGTGTGCTTCTGCATCAACTCCTTACCCTTCCAACCACCCCCCCCCCCCACCCCCCCAGAGCCCATACTTCCCACTAAAGCTGCTCTTGGGGATCAGAATCAGAATCAGAATCAGAATCAGAATCCTTTATTGATCCCAGAGGGAAATTGCAGTTGTTACAGTTGCAGCCATTTATGTAAAAGAATAAACACTTTAATAATTTAAAACAAAGATAAAGAGAAATTTGCGATATGCACACAAGATTTAAGTTCGTATGAATACAGTAAAGTGGCTGTGATAATAAATATTAATCATCTAGTATAAAGCAGTTCAAATTATTTAAATTATTTAAATTAATGTCCCTCTGAGTTTTTGCACACACAATTATTATCATTACACATATGAACTGTTGGGTATTGAGTTTTGTGCAGATGATCCCCACACTGTGAGTCACACACTGAGGGAGGAGTTCTAGAGTTTGATGGCCACAGGTAAGAATGACCTCCTGTGGCGCTCTGTGGTCATTTCAGTAGAGTGAGTCTTGAGCTGAATGAGCTCCTGTGTCTCATCACCATGTTGTAGAGTGGGTGGGAGCCATTGTTCATAATGGCCTTCAGCTTAGACGGCGTCCTCCTGACAGAGATAAACAGAATATAAACAATAATAAATCTAAATAATAACCTACAATATGTACAAATATACAGATTAAAAACACCTCTCGAATCACATATTAAGGCATAGTTATCTTCTTCGAGTGAAACAGAGCTATTCAGAAAATTAAGCTTAGGATCCCAGGATCTCAATGAACCCTTCAGGGAAAATCTTAACTTTTTGAGCTGGATACATAAAAGAACTTCCCGGATCCAACTCTCAAGCGATGGATGAGAGACCTGCTTCCATTTAAGAAGAACGACACGTCTGGCCAGTAAGGTTGTGAAGGCAATAAGGTAGCAGGCATGCCAAATAGGGTGGTTAAGAGATTAGAGCCTAAATTACAGCTGAGGACTGAAATGAAGCTATTTCTTGATTTTCCCACTGAAAATAGCAGAAACAAAACCAACAATCAAAACCCACTGTAGTGTTTTTCAATGCTGGCATTTGAAAAGAAAACCAAATGACCAAAGCCTTACGGACTCACCAGTCCAACATGAGAGGATGAAGAAGTAGCCGCCCACTTCTGGTAAGAAACCACAAAAAAAGAAAGTGACATAAATAGAAGCATAACAAGTTAACACCGGCGCTGCTTTCCAGCTGTTGGCGAGTAAAAGGATGAAGTTTGATTCTGAACTCGCAACATTTCTTCTAGACTAGTAAGTGAACAGGGAGGAGTGAAGACTTACATATTGCTCTTACTGTTAACTTTTCAGGAAAGGTGTTCAAACATCTTACATCTGCATTTATCCACTTGTTTAAACAGAGCCCTCGGGCTAAAATGGTGCTGACTATCTGTGCCAAAATTCAATCAGGAGTTCACGACTGTCGTTCACGATTGTTGTAATTTTAACATTTATTAGGGAAGGGTTACGCCGAATGATCATCACCTGCTTATCAGAGGTTCTGTGTGTCTCCTTCAACAGTAAAATTGATATAAATGCTCTCCTGTTTGACCCGTCTGCGTTCAACACTGCACTTTAGTCCATTAAGTCCATTATAAGTAGTGGACAAATGAGGAGCAATTAACGTGCATCAGTGATATGACCCTCTACTTTAACACTGCGTCCCGTAACTCACATCATGCAGTCAGAGGTAGTCCTTGCCTTTCTGGTTTGTTCACTGCTGGTTGCCATGGCAACACTCAGGTAGAGGAATGATAAAAGATGCAAAAGACTTGTATAATTTAGCAACAGTTAATATATTATATATATATATATATATATATATATATATATATATATATATATGTTTTATTTATTTTTTTAATGAACAGTTTTTTATTATAAATTATTTTCATTTATTACTACACACTCAAACAAGATGGCTCTTGTGGTAGAAACATGAGTTCTCTATAGAACCATTTCATGCTTAAATGGAACTTGTTCTTCAGATTGACAAAGAACGTGTTGTATGGTTCTATACAGAACCCTTTTAAAAAGGCTTCTGTATGGCACCAAAAATGTATTCTTCTGGCATAATGTCAAGCTTGTATACAATAAAAGAACCCTTTTGGTGCTATATAGAACCAATTCGGTATGTGGAGGACCAATTGTGCATACAAATTACTCTAGATAGAACTTATCGCTCTAATACAACCGTTGTTGCTTCTAAAGAACCCTTAATTAACCATCTTTTTAAAGAGTGCAAACAGCACCAAAAAGGATTCTTCTTTTTAAGCATGAACTGTTTCTAAATAAAACTTGTGGTTCTTAATTAAACCACTGCCTTTGAAGAACAGCCTGTTCTGAGTATATTTTCAGAAGAAAACCTAGTTTTTGACATCATTTGAAAATACCTGTTGCTCTTTACATTGTATGAAAATTTCATGATGAATGGGCTAAAAGAAATGACCCAGAATTACTTGGAAATATGTCTGGCTCCATTCACTCCTTCTCCTGTAAAGTGACCATTTTGGAGATATGAGGTTTTCTTCCAACAGCAGCGACATATTAATACAACTAATACTAATGCTACAGACGGGTAAGCAGGCCAAAAATGTTCTTAATTCCTCCATTTGTTTGTTTATTTATTTATATGGGAGCAATCATTTTATCCATCCCTGCTCACTCTGCTCAAAAACTAAAGAACATTCTTGAGGTTTCTTCTCTTGGCTGAGAGACTCTATCCTCTTACATGGTTCATACAGTGGACACAGCTCACTTCACTGTGAGAGGCTTATGAAACTTGCTCTGACTTGTGTGAATCAAATTACTGTCAGTCAAGTGTATTTACTGTTATAGGAAACATATACATTACAGTCTCTATAGCCGTGAGTCCCATTGATAGTTATAATCATGAGTAGTGTAATAATGTGCTTTTAATATATGCATACAGGTAATTATCTAAGGAAATGTGTCCATGTGTAGGTGTCTATGGATAAGCACACAAGTATCCACAAGATGCAAAGTAATGACACTGAAATTAGTCTTCATTTTCACGAACAACTGAACTTACAGCGATGAGGAATATTCAGAGAAGGAATAATCAGCGATGAGGCTAAGCATTGTGAGCACTCCCACTACCTCATGACAATGGTACATGTCAACAGTCGGTTCTTGTAGTTGACGTGTTGGATGTGGGAGAAACAGGGAGGTGTGAAGATCGTTATGGCCAGATGACCAAGCCAGAACATCTCTGAAATGGCAAGGCTTGTTGGTCGCTCCTGGTCAGCAGTGTTGAGTACCCTACCCACAGTGGACCAAGGAGGGACCCCAAACTGTCGACAGGGTGTTGGGCACCCAAGGCTCACTGATGTGCGAGGGTAACAAAGGTGATCCCCTCTGGTCTGAACCAACAGAAGGGCTACATGGGTCTTCCTTACAGGAAGAATGCATCCAAACTTTGCAGTGTGCAGGATTGCATTGCTGTAGGCTGGTCAAAGTGCCCGTGCTGAACTGGACCATGGAGAGATGGTAGAAGGTCACCTGGTCCAATGAGTCCTGTTTTCTTTTACATCCCATGGACGGCCAGGTACATGTTTAGTGTTTACCTGGGGAAGTGATGGCACTAGGATGCACTGTGTGAAGCAGACAAGCTGGTGGAGGGAGCTGGTGATGTTCTGGTCATGTATGTGGATGTCAACTTGACACGTGCCACCTACCTTCTTTATTAATGTCTCGAGTTAGATGAAAGCAGTGCAATGGATGTGGATTAGTGTTCACGACAACACAGAAATGCTAGTCCTAATTCGTGTAGGAAGAGAATAGCCAATTCTCCAAAGAAACACAATCATCAGTCCAGCCTTTTTATTACCTCGTCCACTGAGCTCAAACCGGAGATCACGGTGTGACCACCACTGTTTCCTCATTAGCCGTTATTATGAACAAGCTATGAGAAAAAGGCCGCCCCTCACATTGATTGGAGCTGCATCTCTCTGCTGGACGGCTGAATAATACCTCGACAGGCGTGCCGTTCACCGCCTCTGCTGTTATTCACAGGGTAATCAGAAAATGGCACCTCTTGATAAAGCAATTAAACCGAGTCCTGAAGGTCTGCAGGGAACAACTGCTTTCCTTGAATAGCATCTAGTAGCCTAGTCTCTGCTGTAGTGAACGTGCAAGGTGGGCGACTGCTTCACGCAATTCAGAGCACAATTCACTTCATCTCTTTCTCCGAAAAATGACAAAAAACGAAGCAGAGAACGTGGCTTTCCTTTGTTACTATTACCCCTGAATCAGAAAGCCAAAGCTGACAAAAGGCATGAGAAATATAAAGAATCAGTATGTGCCTGTGGAATGCTGAAGGATCCCAGTCTGCGTAGATTCTTTAACCTTTTCTAAATCGCTGTATCAAAGCAGTTACTTCTGGTTATTAAAAAACATTTTTGCCCATCAAACCAATATGGCAATGCAACATATCATTAGAAAGCTTGAAATCTCAGGATTCAATTCCCACAAAGATTTTATGATCTGCATGACAGCAGTTACAATCATCTCATAATAATAATAATAATAATAATAATAATAATAATAATAATGATAATGAGTTAAATTTATTTAGCACCTTTCTCAAACATTGGCAACATAAGCACTGAATGATCGCATGCCAGCATACCTGTGCATCCTCACCTTCAAAGCCTCGTCACCTCCACAGAGACACCATAATCCAAAACATGGTCAGATATCACGGCAAGAGTCAGAGATCAGTTCAGAGATCCACGAGTCAGGAGGAAATAAAGCCCTCTGTTCTAGACTCCATTACTCTGTGTCAGTGATTCATACAACTATTCAGACAAGTGAGGGTGTTTCCATTCAAATGAGACCCAGATCATGACTGTAGCCCACAGTATGTGGGAACAGCGCCCCCTTCTGCTTTGGGTATGACGTTTCAGGGTAGAATGGGGTGACAGTTAACAGATTAATAGATGTGGTAATCTGCTTCTTGGTGCTGTTAATGTTGGGGAAAAGGGTGGAGCTGAAAACTCAAACAAACAAAGGCCCATGGCAGAGGAGAACAAGGAAACAAGGGTTAAAACAGAGGTAGGGCAAGAGCAGAACAAGACTGGTGGGGGGGCAGTTGTGGGCTGGAGGTCAGGGAACCAGCCCTGTGACTGGAAGGTCGCTGGTTTGATCCCCTTGGCTGGCAGCAGTCTGTGACTGTGAGCAAGACACCTAACCCCCAACTGCTCCCCAGGCGCTGTGGATAGGGCTGCCCACCGCTCCGGGCAAGTGTGCTCACTGCCCCCTAGTGTATGTGTCTAATACCACAGTGTGGTTCAGTGGTTCTGAATTCAATTCAATTCAGTGAAATGTGTAAAACAAATGTAGCACACATAGGTGTAGCGCAGCAGCTACGTCAGCTAACATACAGTCTGTATTATTCACTATACCACAATAGTATTCACGATGAGGAATGCGTCAACCTTAGACTGGGGTTCTTCAGGGGTTTGGACCAGTACCAATATCTCACTAGGGATGCTCAGGAGGGCTTGGACAGAGATGCACCGGATCAGAGTGCACAGGGTTTGGAATACAATCATGTATTTATTTATGAAAAATGATGTGACCTTCTCTTTCTGTGTGTGTGAATGTGTGTGGATAGCTTAAGAACAAAAATAAAAGAAAGAATAAATCTAAATGAAATATTACAGAGTAGGGGGTGTAAATGAGTTCTCTCAGTTCAATGGGCTTTATTCCATACAAATAATAATAACTCCCTGAATCCTTGACAGAATTCACAAGTTCAGATGCAAAAAACCTGCAGTAGTTCACTACGCAGGAGTCGAGTCAGATTCAGCATGAAAAAATAATTCACTCATTCACACTCATTTACACACTGACCCTCATTAAACACCTCGTCTCTCCAATACACACTCATTACACACTGACCCTCATTAAACACCGCGTCTCTCCAATATACACTCATTTACACACAGACCCTCATTAAACACCTCGTCTCTCCAATACACACTCATTACACACTGACCCTCATTAAACACCTCGTCTCTCCAATACACACTCATTACACACTGACCCTCATTAAACACCTCGTCTCTCCAATACACACTCATTTACACACTGACCCTCATTAAACACCGCGTCTCTCCAATACACACTCATTTACACACTGACCCTCATTAAACACCGCGTCTCTCCAATACACACTCATTACACACTGACCCTCATTAAACACCGCGTCTCTCCAATACACACTCATTTACACACTGACCCTCATTAAACACCTCGTCTCTCCAATACACACTCATTTACACACTGACCCTCATTAAACACCGCGTCTCTCCAATACACACTCATTTACACACTGACCCTCATTAAACACCGCGTCTCTCCAATACACACTCATTTACACACTGACCCTCATTAAACACCGCGTCTCTCCAATACACACTCATTTACACACTGACCCTCATTAAACACCGCGTCTCTCCAATACACACTCATTTACACACTGACCCTCATTAAACACCGCGTCTCTCCAATACACACTCATTTACACACTGACCCTCATTAAACACAGCGTCTCTCCAATACACACTCATTTACACACTGACCCTCATTAAACACCTCGTCTCTCCAATACACACTCATTTACACGCTGACCCTCATTAAACACCGCGTCTCTCCAATACACACTCATTTACACGCTGACCCTCATTAAACACCGCGTCTCTCCAATACACACTCATTTACACGCTGACCCTCATTAAACACCGCGTCTCTCCAATACACACTCATTTACACGCTGACCCTCATTAAACACCGCGTCTCTCCAATACACACTCATTTACACGCTGACCCTCATTAAACACCGCGTCTCTCCAATACACACTCATTTACACGCTGACCCTCATTAAACACCACGTCTCTCCAATACACACTCATTTACACGCTGACCCTCATTAAACACCGCGTCTCTCCAATATACACTCATTTACACACGTACCTTCATTAAACACCTCGTCTCTCCAATACACACTCATTTACACACTGACCCTCATTAAACACCTCGTCTCTCCAATACACACTCATTTACACGCTGACCCTCATTAAACACCGCGTCTCTCCAATATACACTCATTTACACGCTGACCCTCATTAAACACCTCGTCTCTCCAATACACACTCATTTACACGCTGACCCTCATTAAACACCTCGTCTCTCCAATATACACTCATTACACACTGACCCTCATTAAACACCTCGTCTCTCCAATATACACTCATTACACACTGACCCTCATTAAACACCTCGTCTCTCCAATACACACTCATTTACACGCTGACCCTCATTAAACACCGCGTCTCTCCAATACACACTCATTTACACGCTGACCCTCATTAAACACCGCGTCTCTCCAATACACACTCATTTACACGCTGACCCTCATTAAACACCGCGTCTCTCCAATACACACTCATTTACACGCTGACCCTCATTAAACACCACGTCTCTCCAATACACACTCATTTACACGCTGACCCTCATTAAACACCGCGTCTCTCCAATATACACTCATTTACACACGTACCTTCATTAAACACCTCGTCTCTCCAATACACACTCATTTACACACTGACCCTCATTAAACACCTCGTCTCTCCAATACACACTCATTTACACGCTGACCCTCATTAAACACCGCGTCTCTCCAATATACACTCATTTACACGCTGACCCTCATTAAACACCTCGTCTCTCCAATACACACTCATTTACACGCTGACCCTCATTAAACACCTCGTCTCTCCAATATACACTCATTACACACTGACCCTCATTAAACACCTCGTCTCTCCAATACACACTCATTTACACACTGACCCTCATTAAACACCGCGTCTCTCCAATACACACTCATTTACACACTGACCCTCATTAAACACCTCGTCTCTCCAATACACACTCATTTACACACTGACCCTCATTAAACACCTTGTCTCTCCAATACACACTCATTTACACGCTGACCCTCATTAAACACCGCGTCTCTCCAATACACACTCATTTACACGCTGACCCTCATTAAACACCGCGTCTCTCCAATACACACTCATTTACACGCTGACCCTCATTAAACACCGCGTCTCTCCAATACACACTCATTTACACGCTGACCCTCATTAAACACCGCGTCTCTCCAATACACACTCATTTACACGCTGACCCTCATTAAACACCACGTCTCTCCAATACACACTCACTTACACGCTGACCCTCATTAAACACCTCGTCTCTCCAATATACACTCATTACACACTGACCCTCATTAAACACCTCGTCTCTCCAATACACACTCATTTACACACTGACCCTCATTAAACACCTCGTCTCTCCAATACACACTCATTTACACACTGACCCTCATTAAACACCTCGTCTCTCCAATACACACTCATTTACACGCTGACCCTCATTAAACACCTCGTCTCTCCAATATACACTCATTACACACTGACCCTCATTAAACACCTCGTCTCTCCAATATACACTCATTACACACTGACCCTCATTAAACACCGCGTCTCTCCAATACACACTCATTTACACGCTGACCCTCATTAAACACCGCGTCTCTCCAATACACACTCATTTACACGCTGACCCTCATTAAACACCGCGTCTCTCCAATACACACTCATTTACACGCTGACCCTCATTAAACACCACGTCTCTCCAATACACACTCATTTACACGCTGACCCTCATTAAACACCGCGTCTCTCCAATACACACTCATTTACACACTGACCCTCATTAAACACCGCGTCTCTCCAATATACACTCATTTACACACGTACCTTCATTAAACACCTCGTCTCTCCAATACACACTCATTTACACACTGACCCTCATTTAACACCTCGTCTCTCCAATACACACTCATTTACACGCTGACCCTCATTAAACACCGCGTCTCTCCAATATACACTCATTTACACGCTGACCCTCATTAAACACCTCGTCTCTCCAATACACACTCATTTACACACTGACCCTCATTAAACACCTCGTCTCTCCAATACACACTCATTTACACACTGACCCTCATTAAACACCTCGTCTCTCCAATACACACTCATTTACACGCTGACCCTCATTAAACACAGCGTCTCTCCAATACACTCATTTACACACTGACCCTCATTAAACACCGCGTCTCTCCAATACACACTCACTTACACACTGACCCTCATTAAACACCTCGTCTCTCCAATATACACTCATTTACACACGTACCTTCATTAAACACCGCGTCTCTCCAATACACACTCAGTTACACACTGACCCTCATTAAACACCTCGTCTCTCCAATACACACTCATTTACACACTGACCCTCATTAAACACCGCGTCTCTCCAATACACACTCATTTACACACTGACCCTCATTAAACACCGCGTCTCTCCAATACACACTCATTTACACACTGACCCTCATTAAACACCTCGTCTCTCCAATACACACTCATTTACACACTGACCCCCATTAAACACCGCGTCTCTCCAATACACACTCATTTACACGCTGACCCTCATTAAACACCTCGTCTCTCCAATACACATTCATTTACACGCTGACCCTCATTAAACAACTCGTCTCTCCAATATACACTCATTTACACACTGACCCCCATTAAACACCGCGTCTCTCCAATACACACTCATTTACACGCTGACCCTCATTAAACACCTCGTCTCTCCAATACACACTCATTTACACGCTGACCCTCATTAAACACCTCGTCTCTCCAATACACACTCATTTACACGCTGACCCTCATTAAACACAGCGTCTCTCCAATACACTCATTTACACACTGACCCTCATTAAACACCGCGTCTCTCCAATACACACTCACTTACACACTGACCCTCATTAAACACCTCGTCTCTCCAATATACACTCATTTACACACGTACCTTCATTAAACACCGCGTCTCTCCAATACACACTCATTTACACACTGACCCTCATTAAACACCTCGTCTCTCCAATACACACTCATTTACACACTGACCCTCATTAAACACCGCGTCTCTCCAATACACACTCATTTACACACTGACCCTCATTAAACACCGCGTCTCTCCAATACACACTCATTTACACGCTGACCCCCATTAAACACCGCGTCTCTCCAATACACACTTACTTACACACTGACCCTCATTAAACACCTCGTCTCTCCAATATACACTCATTACACACTGACCCTCATTAAACACCTCGTCTCTCCAATATACACTCATTACACACTGACCCTCATTAAAAACCTCGTCTCTCCAATACACACTCATTTACACACTGACCCTCATTAAACACCTCGTCTCTCCAATACACACTCATTTACACACTGACCCTCATTAAACACCGCGTCTCTCCAATATACACTCATTTACACACTGACCCTCATTAAACACCTCGTCTCTCCAATATACACTCATTACACACTGACCCTCATTAAACACCTCGTCTCTCCAATATACACTCATTACACACTGACCCTCATTAAACACCTCGTCTCTCCAATACACACTCATTTACACACTGACCCTCATTAAACACCGCGTCTCTCCAATACACACTCATTTACACACTGACCCTCATTAAACACCGCGTCTCTCCAATATACACTCATTTACACGCTGACCCTCATTAAACACCTCGTCTCTCCAATATACACTCATTACACACTGACCCTCATTAAACACCTCGTCTCTCCAATATACACTCATTACACACTGACCCTCATTAAACACCTCGTCTCTCCAATACACACTCATTTACACACTGACCCTCATTAAACACCGCGTCTCTCCAATACACACTCATTTACACACTGACCCTCATTAAACACCTCGTCTCTCCAATACACACTCATTTACACGCTGACCCTCATTAAACACAGCGTCTCTCCAATACACTCATTTACACACTGACCCTCATTAAACACCGCGTCTCTCCAATACACACTCACTTACACACTGACCCTCATTAAACACCTCGTCTCTCCAATATACACTCATTTACACACGTACCTTCATTAAACACGCGTCTCTCCAATACACACTCATTTACACACTGACCCTCATTAAACACCTCGTCTCTCCAATACACACTCATTTACACACTGACCCTCATTAAACACCGCGTCTCTCCAATACACACTCATTTACACACTGACCCTCATTAAACACCGCGTCTCTCCAATACACACTCATTTACACACTGACCCCCATTAAACACCGTGTCTCTCCAATACACACTCATTTACACGCTGACCCTCATTAAACACCTCGTCTCTCCAATACACACTCATTTACACACTGACCCTCATTAAACACCTCGTCTCTCCAATATACACTCATTTACACGCTGACCCTCATTAAACACCTCGTCTCTCCAATACACACTCATTTACACACTGACCCTCATTAAACACCTCGTCTCTCCAATACACACTCATTTACACGCTGACCCTCATTAAACACAGCGTCTCTCCAATACACTCATTTACACGCTGACCCTCATTAAACACCGCGTCTCTCCAATACACACTCACTTACACACTGACCCTCATTAAACACCGCGTCTCTCCAATACACACTCATTTACACACTGACCCTCATTAAACACCTCGTCTCTCCAATACACACTCATTTACACACTGACCCTCATTAAACACCGCGTCTCTCCAATACACACTCATTTACACACTGACCCTCATTAAACACCGCGTCTCTCCAATACACACTCATTTACACACTGACCCTCATTAAACACCGCGTCTCTCCAATACACACTCATTTACACGCTGACCCCCATTAAACACCGCGTCTCTCCAATACACACTTACTTACACACTGACCCTCATTAAACACCTCGTCTCTCCAATATACACTCATTACACACTGACCCTCATTAAACACCTCGTCTCTCCAATATACACTCATTACACACTGACCCTCATTAAAAACCTCGTCTCTCCAATACACACTCATTTACACACTGACCCTCATTAAACACCTCGTCTCTCCAATACACACTCATTTACACACTGACCCTCATTAAACACCGCGTCTCTCCAATATACACTCATTTACACACTGACCCTCATTAAACACCTCGTCTCTCCAATACACACTCATTTACACGCTGACCCTCATTAAACACCTCGTCTCTCCAATATACACTCATTACACACTGACCCTCATTAAACACCTCGTCTCTCCAATACACACTCATTTACACACTGACCCTCATTAAACACCGCGTCTCTCCAATACTACACTCATTTACACACTGACCCTCATTAAACACCTCGTCTCTCCAATACACACTCATTTACACGCTGACCCTCATTAAACACCTCGTCTCTCCAATATACACTCATTACACACTGACCCTCATTAAACACCTCGTCTCTCCAATATACACTCATTACACACTGACCCTCATTAAACACCTCGTCTCTCCAATACACACTCATTTACACACTGACCCTCATTAAACACCGCGTCTCTCCAATACACACTCATTTACACACTGACCCTCATTAAACACCTCGTCTCTCCAATACACACTCATTTACACGCTGACCCTCATTAAACACAGCGTCTCTCCAATATACACTCATTTACACACTGACCCTCATTAAACACCGCGTCTCTCCAATACACACTCATTTACACACTGACCCTCATTAAACACCGCGTCTCTCCAATACACACTCATTTACACACTGACCCCCATTAAACACCGCGTCTCTCCAATACACACTCATTTACACGCTGACCCTCATTAAACACCTCGTCTCTCCAATACACACTCATTTACACACTGACCCTCATTAAACACCTCGTCTCTCCAATATACACTCATTTACACGCTGACCCTCATTAAACACCTCGTCTCTCCAATACACACTCATTTACACGCTGACCCTCATTAAACACCTCGTCTCTCCAATACACACTCATTTACACGCTGACCCTCATTAAACACAGCGTCTCTCCAATACACTCATTTACACGCTGACCCTCATTAAACACCGCGTCTCTCCAATACACACTCACTTACACACTGACCCTCATTAAACACCGCGTCTCTCCAATACACACTCATTTACACACTGACCCTCATTAAACACCTCGTCTCTCCAATACACACTCATTTACACACTGACCCTCATTAAACACCGCGTCTCTCCAATACACACTCATTTACACACTGACCCTCATTAAACACCGCGTCTCTCCAATACACACTCATTTACACACTGACCCTCATTAAACACCGCGTCTCTCCAATACACACTCATTTACACGCTGACCCTCATTAAACACCGCGTCTCTCCAATACACAGTCATTTACACGCTGACCCTCATTAAACACCGCGTCTCTCCAATACACAGTCATTTACACGCTGACCCTCATTAAACACCGCGTCTCTCCAATACACACTCATTTACATGCTGACCCTCATTAAACACCGCGTCTCTCCAATACACACTCATTTACACACTGACCCTCATTAAACACCGCGTCTCTCCAATACACACTCATTTACACGCTGACCCTCATTAAACACCGCGTCTCTCCAATACACACTCATTTACATGCTGACCCTCATTAAACACCGCGTCTCTCCAATACACACTCATTTACACACTGACCCTCATTAAACACTGCGTCTCTCCAATACACACTCATTTACACACTGACCCTCATTAAACACCTCGTCTCTCCAATACACACTCATTTACACGCTGACCCTCATTAAACACCTCGTCTCTCCAATATACACTCATTACACACTGACCCTCATTAAACACCTCGTCTCTCCAATATACACTCATTACACACTGACCCTCATTAAACACCTCGTCTCTCCAATACACACTCATTTACACACTGACCCTCATTAAACACCTCGTCTCTCCAATATACATTCATTTACACACTGACCCTCATTAAACACCTCGTCTCTCCAATACACACTCATTTACACGCTGACCCTCATTAAACACCGCGTCTCTCCAATACACACTCATTACACACTGACCCTCATTAAACACCTCGTCTCTCCAATACACACTCATTACACACTGACCCTCATTAAACACCTCGTCTCTCCAATACACACTCATTTACACGCTGACCCTCATTAAACACCTCGTCTCTCCAATATACACTCATTTACACACTGACCCTCATTAAACTCCTCATCACTAACACACACTGAAATGGGGATGTTCTATTTCCCTTTTGGACAGTTTACCAGTGTCTTCAATTACTGCTCACAAAATGTTCAACTCGGCTCTGAAACAGCACTGCCGCACTCGGAGAGTGCTGAAGAGAAGTGAAGAGGGGGTTGGGGAGTGGAGAGAGGGAGGGAGGTGGGAGGGGTAAATGCACATGCTCTGTAGAATGGCTGGCAATAAAGTGCTCATTTTAACAGGGTTACACAAAGATGGAGATTTTCTGAGTGAGTGATGATGTAGCAGCAAACAAGTTCACGTTCTGCTCCCCCTGACGACAGGAAACGTTTCGGCTGATGAAAACCCGAATACTGTATTGAGTCTGTTGTAAGAATATTCTAAGATTATTCCACGGATTTCGAGTTAGAGCACCGCCAACGGCGCCGTTACGATTCTCAGCGCACTGTTAGCAGCTTAAGCCGCAAGCATTTCAAGTCAGCTTTGGAAGTTTCAATTCAGTCCAACTCAAGTTTATTTGTTTGGCGCTTTTTACAACAATGTTGTCACAAAGCAGCTTTATAGGAGTTTGAAAACGTACATTTACAATAGATCCCCCAGTGAGCGAGCCAGAGGCGACGGTGGTGAGGAAAAACTCCCTCAGTCTGGAAGAAGAAACCTTGGGAGGAACCAAGACTCAGAAGGGGAGACCCGTCCTCCTCTGGTCAGACTGTGTTTACAGTTTAATAAACTGAATACTAGATAGAAGCTGAGAGAATCTCTGTTTGGAGTCTGGATGATAAAGCTTTAGAATCTGCACTGGTAGAGGCGGTCTCTCACTGAGGTGGCCCCTGACTGAGGCGGTCTCTGACTGAGGCCATTTCTGACTGAGGTGGTCTCTGACTGAGGCGGCTCCTGACTGAGGCGGTCTCTGACTGAGGCCATTTCTGACTGAGGTGGTCTCTCACTGAGGTGGCCCCTGACTGAGGCGGTCTCTGACTGAGGCGGTCTCTGAGGCCATTTCTGACTGAGATGGTCTCTGACTGAGGCCATTTCTGACTGAGGTGGTCTCTGACTGAGGCGGCTCCTGACTGAGGCGGTCTCTGACTGTCACTCCACCGTCAACAAACCTGTGGGATCGCGTGAAGTGGTGGGTCAAGAGCACCAACATCTCAGTTTACCATAAGCCTCTATGCCCACGAACCCCTGGATCTCCTGCCTTTATCTAAAGAGGAAGGCTAGTTATCAAAAGCTAAACTAAACAAATATGTTTTCAGTCCAGACTTAAAGGTTGAGACGGTGTCAGAGTCCCGAACATTAACTGGGAGATTATTCCACAATTTGTAAGAAAAAGCCCCCCATTGAAGTCTTCTGAACTTTAGGAACCAGTAGAAAACCAGCATCCTGGGATCTGAGTAAACAAGGCGGTTCATAATGGGAAATAAGGTCTTGCAGGTTCTCCGGTGAGAGAGCATGCAGGGCTTTGTACGTCAGTAAGAGAATTTTATAGTCAATACGGAATTTGACAGGAAGCCAGTGTGACGCTGATAAAACTGGGCGGCTGTGGTCAGATGTCCTGGTTTTAGTGAGAACTCCAGCTGCAGCATTCCGAACTAACTGAAGTTTATTTAGGTTCCTATTGGAGAATCCTGAGAACAATGCATCACAGTAGTCTAGCCCTGAAGTTATAAAGGCATGTACCAATTTTTCAGCGTCATGTAGGGATAACGCACTTCTTAACTTTGAAATGTTTGTGCATAATCATAAATCACGCTGACTAATTTGCGTTTTCTTCTACTGAAGTTTCTGAAATTCGTTTAAGAACTGTGAGATGTTTGATGGATACCCAGCTGGAGTTAAATCTAAATCTCAGAGTTAAAATTTCAAAGCAGTGCCAACATTTGGACCCCCCCCCCACCCCCCACCCCCCACCCCCCAGCTTTAACTGTACTGTGCTTTTACACTCTTTGTAATAAAGACTCAAAAAAGGATGCTTTGAGACAATGCGATGAAAGAACCACTGTTGGTTCCCTGAAGAACCTGGATGGTTCTGTAAATATCCCATATCAAAAAACTGAATTTTCTTTGACGTTGACGTAAGAGTTGGATGTAGTATGTAAACATTTTTCAAAACATACCGTCCACTACACATTTCATACAGTCCAGACATGAACTAATCGGCTAAAACCTTATTTTAGTTTTCAGACCATTACATTTAGAGCAGTTTACCTCCACCCACTCGCACTGATGCTATAAGGAGAGTTTGAACCTGGACTGCTTTTTGAATGAGGCACAAGTACAAGGAGCCAATCAGAACAGACCTCATTTACATATCTTCCTATGTGTTTGCATCAGTTTAGAAGTTTTTATTCCGACAGTTTTGTGATGGACGTTGATGTAGACTAATTGCTGATGAACCACAGGAGAAGGGAACACTTTTTAATTAAAAGTCTGTGATGAAGCCAAACTCCACAGGTCAGTAGAGCATGACGTGCCCTTTCCAAGGAGCCCTGAATCACATTTAGCCTTCAGGGAACCTGATTTAGGTGCACCCCAGGTGGCCTTGAGAGACACAGCGGAATTTTGGAGAGCCAGAGAAATTCAGAGCACTAAAAATCGGCAAAAATGAGAGTAACCGACTTTACAGAATTACTAGGCTTTGTGCTCCCTTCCCCAACCACACAAGACTTTTTATTGTGGTCTTTGGGAAACCAGAGATGACAGTGTTCAAACACTGTAGATTGTCAGGGAAGCGATAGAGGGAAACTGCACTCTCAGAAAACGGTCACTGGGTCAGTCCCCCTCGTGTCATCGGGGTACATCTCAGTACCTTTAGTCAGGGGACATAACTGAACCATAATGATATGAAATTATATTTTCTAAGCTGTGCTGACTCCACGCATCCCGTCTCGCCTCCAGGACTTTTCTTTTTTGTTTGTTTTTTTTTACCCAGTTTTCTCCCCAATTTAGTCATTTCAAATTTCACACAGCAGTGGCTTCCTCTGAGACCTGGGAAATGAGCCACCACATCTTTTCGAAAACTGCCGCTCACGCAACATCACTGAGGACAGCTCCAACTGCCAGATCTGTTACGTCAGCTAACAGATGCCTGCACTGACCAGCATCGCGTTGAGTGATGGGGGAAGAAGAGGGACCATCCTACCCGCCCAGAGAGAGTGAAGCCAATTGTGCTCTCTTGGACTCCCAGACAGTGATGACTCACGATCTCCTTACGGCTAGACGGTTGTGCCACTCAGGCGCCCCCGTTTCCACACTGTTTATTCTACTGCTCTGTTTTAAAACATTTGGTTATGAAAAGGTACAAATACCAAGTTTTCACCTGGAAACACTGATTTAAGCTCCAAAGTCAGACCTTAAAACCACTGCTGGAGCTCTGAGGGAACATTTGCACTGTTTGAACCTTGATGAACGAAAAATGAACCTGCACAGAACCTTCATTTCTAACAGTATGAGCTCCACAGGAGGTGGAATGTAGCGTTTCCAACAAGCCCTGGGAACCAGAGACATGGACCCCAACACACCAGGCTCCTTACCTGCCGCCTTTTCTGAGGCATCCGTGTTGTTACTGTGATGATCACCTAATCAGCGAATACTCAACATTAAGCTTAAAGCTTGTGCAGCTCCTAATCTTAGTCTCAAAGGCAGTAACAAATACAGCCTGTGTAGTTGTGAGGATAAGGAGAGGTCGGACAATGGTCATCAAAAACGAATTATGACAGATTTTGGTAGAATAAACGAAACGTTCCTCCTGATCTTTGGCTTCAGTATGAATAAGTGAAGATCCAGAAAGTTGTGAGGTGACAGGGTAATGGTCAGACCACCTCTGCTGGCCTGCTAAATCTCATTTTTAGCTTTATACCAACTACGGCCACACTGGGTGCTAAACATGGGCCTGGGCACGATGATGAATGGTCTTTGGAATGGGGATGGACACTGTAGATTACTGCAGTCTGTTCCCCTCTCTCGCCTCTGCCAAAACTGCCAGCATCTTCGTCCAAAACTGATCCTGTAATTCAGTCCTCATTACATGTTTTTTCCCTCAAAAACAGATGCTGTGCTTTGCTTTTGCATATGTGCCAGTGCTACCAGTGCAATATTACTGAAAGGTAAGAAACTGGAATCAATATATGACACCAGTCACAGCTTGTTTATTTTTGTACTATTTAAATTTTTGTAGGACCTCTGTTTTCATACTTTACAGTCAGAATCAGAAAATACCAGGTGTACAAGGACTTTCTCTTGATGCAGGTGTCAACATAATCTGAACTCTGATAAAACAAATAAAGAAAAAGATCTTCCATATATAAAAATAAAATAGGCAGTGCCAACAAGTCACTAGGTTGCAAGTAACGAGTCCTGAGTCGACAGTCGAGTCTCGATTCAAGTCCCGAGTCAGAACAGTCGAGCCTCAAGGCGAGTGCCAAGTCTCAAATTGAGTCCCAAGTCCTAATCTTCGAGTCCGAAACAAGTCAGTCTGCATTCTTCAGCTAATTTTAATCCATAACACTGAATAACGGTAACAGAACTGTAGCCTATTAATGACAGTACGTTAGGAGTGTGTGGCTGTATATTCACCAGGCATTTGTGTGTGTTGCGCTGGTCTGAGTGGATCAGACACAGCAGTGCTGCTGGAATGAGAATCAAAAACATCCAGCCAGCGGCGTCCTGTGGGTGGCGTCCTGTGGGCAGCGTCCTGTGGGCAGCGTCCTGTGACCACTGATGAAGGACTAGAGGATGACCAACACAAACTGTGCAGCAGCAGATGAGCTGTCGTCTCTGACTTTACATCTACAAGGTGGACCCACAAGGTAGGAGTGTCTAATAGAGTGGACAGTGAGTGGACACAGTGTTTAAAAACTCCAGGTGTGCTGCTCTGTCTGATCCACTCGCGCCAGCACAGCACACACTAACACACCACCACCACGTCAGTGTCACTGCAGTGCTGAGAATGACCCACCACCCAAACAGTACCTGCTCTGTGAGGGTCCATGGGGGTCCTGACCACTGAAGAACAGGGTAACAGAGTATCAGAGAAACAGATGGACTACAGTCTGTAACTGTAGAACTACAGAGAGCAGCTATACAGTAAGTGGAGCTGATAAAGTGGACAGTGAGTGTAGAAACAAGGAGGTGGTCAGAATGTTCTGCCTGATCTACTTAATTTGTTTTTTTCCTTCCAACTAAAACATTTTTGGGAAAATTAGGCGCCTAGGATTAAAATAAAAACTATCACCAGCACTAAAACAAGTTCAACTGGCCAAAAACAAGTGATAGTTGTTTGAGATTAATTTAGACGACAATGGAAACCAAATCGACGTTGACTTTTTTTTTTTATCCAGCAGCTTCTAAGTCTAATTTGTTCTTCCAACTTAAACGAGTGAATAAGAAATCAGTTTGGTAAATGATATTGTTTTACTTGTGTAATCAAAACTTTGGCAATTAGTTTTCCTTGTTAGTTACAAGGTGCAGATCTGGGGTTCATGGTCATAGAGTATCATGGTAAACTGGGAGTGTTGGTGCCGTGGTCCCGCTGCCTCACTCACTCACTCAGGTTTGTTGACGGTGGAGCGGAGGGGAGCCTCATGACTCTTTCACCTCTCCGGTTTCTTTCTTTTAGTGAGGCTGTATTAACGAGACCTGCCGGAGTCTCTGCTGCACTGTATTCTGTGGTCAGTCATTTATTACAGAACTGACTGTGTGTGGTTTCCTTTCTTTGCCAAGCTGATCAGCTGCCCATCCTGTGCGTCTGATTTGTCCGACTTGACCGTGCGGCACTGCTCGACAGCCTTCTGGACCGGCTTGACCACCATTGAGCTTTATACTGTACAACGCAATGCAAACCACACCCTCATGAACTGACCCTCCTGCTGCTGCCACTGCATAAACTCAAACCAATCAGATTAACCGCTGCCCCACCTGTTTTTCCCATTTTGTACTATATTACATTAGACTAACACTGTTTAGAGTCTGGTGTGGACCTGAGGAGGATGAGATCCCCTTCTGAGTCTTGGTTCCTCTCAAGGTCCCTTCCTCCTGCTCTTAGGGAGTTTTTCCTTGCCGCTGGCGATGCTCATGGGGGCTCGGACCCTCATTTTTTCTGTAAAACTGCTTTGTGACAACACCTGTTGTAAAATAAGAGTTTAAGAGCTGAGCGACGGCGAACTAAACGCTTTACTCGACGTCTGAAATAAAATGAACCAAACATCAACACAGGAACAGACGTCCGGCGAAGTGGCTGTGTATCAGATTTACAGAAGGAAACGAAACCATTTACACGAACAGCAATCGACTCTGTAGAGTCCCGTCTGCCGTCTGACTCTCCACGTTTCTTAGACTTTGAGTCTCGAGTCTTTCTGAGTCAAAAGACTGAAGTCCGAGTCAAACTCAGAGTCTATGTGCGAGTCTTTCTCCATTTTCTTCAGTCGAGTATCAAGTCATGAAATTTGTGACTCGAGTCAAAATCATATGAGGATAACGGGAGATGAGTAAAGATACTATCAAATACTGAAGGACCAGGTACTGGCAGGGATTTTGGGCCCCACCACCCTGAAAACAGATGCACAATACAGTGGACTTCACTATCCGTCCAAGACAGATACCCTCTATAAAAAATGTACTAAAGACCATCTTTTACAGTTTAAATGTAATTTGAATGAGAAAATGACTCTTTATTCACAATAACTTGGCTACCCTGTTGTAAACAATAGCCAGAGGCTTCAAAATTGATGTACTGGAAACTGTAAAGTGGACACTCATTAACCTAATGTGTGAAATCTTTATATATGATAATAATTATAAAATAACCTCAACAACACAGAAGATTGTAAAACGCTAAGCTGCATTTTAAAGTTACATAGTTGTAGAAAAATAATTACAATGTTTTAATTCTCAGCATTGAAAAGGATCTAATCATTTTTTCTCTTTCACATGATAATGAAAAAAGAAATTCCCCTGGACTGCCTGCAATTATGCCAAATGACATGTCATTCAACACTAAGCTGCTCATTTTCATCAGTAGGGAGTTTTGCTGGTTCTTTGTTACTAATTCATATAAGGGGAGCAAAAAAAAGCCAATTTGACTATGGACTAACTATCAGCTTCATTCCCACCTACACCTTGGGTACTGGGACAACACCCACCTTTCTTTGTGAACAACTGGGTGACATTTGCTCTCGTGTCCTTCTTTTCATTTTATGAAGCCAGACTTTCTTTAGGAAGCTGATCCATGGTGCTCCACCGCCATTTCTCACTTGCTGCTCACAAGGCCTGACAACAGAGCTGGTGACAGGGCAGGCATGAGGAGGCTCGACAGCGATGCTAGTGTGGCAAGTGTCAAGGCCGATGCTGGCACAGCAAGGAATAACAGCAGTGCCGGCGAGAGGAAGACCAGCAAAAGTGAAACCGTCGAAGGCTTCAATGTGGGAGCACAATGCGAGCAGCTGAGAGGATGGTTGGTAAGCTGACACAGTGGCAGGCAGTGCCATGAGTCTGGGGAAACAGATGCTAGCCGGCGGGTTCAGTGGCAGCAACATAAACTGGAATCTGGTAAAACAAATATAGAGAAAGATCGTCTACATATAAAAATAAAACAGGCAGTGGCAACAAGTCACTAAGTTGCAAGTAACAAGTAATTCTCAAGTCCTCAGTCAAGACAGTCGAGTCTCGATTCAAGACACGAGTCAGTGCGATCGAGCCTCAAGTCGAGTGCCAAGACTCAATTTGAGTCCCAAGTTGGTGACCTCTGCGCACTATGCCCCTCAGCATCCACTGACCGCTCTGTCATTTTACGTGGCCGACCACTTCGTGGCTGAGTTGCTGTCGTTCCCAATCGCTTCCACTTTGTTATAATCCCACTGACAGTGGACTGTGGAATATTTAGTAGTGAGGAAATTTCACGACTGGACTTGCTGCACAGGTGGCGTCCGATCACGGCACCACGCTGGAATTCTCTGAGCTCCTGAGAGCGACCCATTCTTTCACTAATGTCTGTAGAAGCAGTCTGCAGGCCGAGGGGCTCGGCTTTATACACCTGTGGCCATGGAAGTGACTGGAACACCTGGATTCAGTGATTTGGATGGGTGAGTGAAAACTGCTAGTAAAAGGCTGGACCCCCTTTTGCCTTCAGAACTGTCTTAATTCTTCGTGCCAGACTTTCAACAAGGTGTTGGAAACGTTCCTCAGAGATTCTGGTTGGTTATTTGAGTTCCTGCTGCCTTTCTATCATCTGGAACCAGTCTGCCCATTCTCCTCTGACCTCTCACATCAACAAGGCATTTTCGTCCACACAACTGACCGCTCACTGGATATTTCCTCTTTTTCGGACCGTTCTCTGTGAACCCCAGAGATGGTTGTGTGTGAAAATCCCAGCAGATCAGCAGTTTCTGAAATACTCAGACCAGCCCGTCTGGCACCAACAACCACGCCACGTTCAAAGCCCCTTAAATCCCCTTTCTTCCCCGTTCTGATGCTCGGTCTGCACTTCAGCAAGTCGTCTTGACCACCTCTACATGCCTAAATGCAGTGAGTTGTGGCCGTGTGATTGGCTGATTAGCTATTTGTGTCAACAAGCAGTGGAACACCTAATAAATTGGCCGGTGAGTGTTTATTTTTACATCAGGGATGCACAGCTGCAGTCCTGGAGGGCCAATGTCCAGCACAGCTTGGTGTTTTACCTACACATACAGACACTTAATTACACTCATCTGTTAATCGGAAGGTTTATTTGATGTGTTGGAGTTGGAAAATATCAAAACTGTGCTGGTCACCGACTCTTCAGGACCAGAGCTGTACAACCCTGCGTGCACTCTTTGTAATTAAAGGTTGAGATGGTGGAATTTTTATTATTATTTTATTTCTTTAGTGATGCTCGAGGCCTTGGGAAGCAATCTGTTACTTCTGATTGGTGTAAAGAACAGAACAATATCATCTACTTTTGAGAAACATCCTGCCCTGCATTCAAGCTGTTCTACACCATCGGAACATTCATCTCTCACTCAGCAGCAAAGAAATGACAGTTATTCCGCATGTGGAGAAAGAAAATGACAGTTATTTTTAAAGGCAATGCATCTGCTCCCAGTCTGAGAGTGAGTCAGGTCAAGCAAATGGACCAGAGTAACCTCAGCAAATGCTAAACTCTGCAAATACTGAATGAGAAACACTGAACTTCTGCAAAGCAGAGCATGAAAGATGAAGTATTATACATGATATACATGCACAAATGTCAGAGACCACCCTTCATTGGTTAAACTTCCAGTTTAAACATTAACATAATGTAAACATTTTTCATGATAATCCACTTTTATACAGAAGGAGAAATTTGAATCGAGTTTCCAAAGCTGCAGTTCAAAATCTGGTTAAAAGCTTCGCAGAAAATGTGACTCCTAACAACCACCTGGAAGAGCTGGAAGACACCAAACTGCCCCCATCAGATAAACAGCACTGAAAGCTTTGATCTCTGAGAGAGAGGAGAAGATCAAGCAGCTTCAGATTTGAAAACATCCACAGGTGTTTCTGTCCATCCTTCCACTGTGAGAAGACCACTCAGCGCTGTGGGTCTGAAAGGAGGTGTAGCTGATCGAGAAGAACCTCACTGAGAAAAGGAGACGGACACATCAAATAAAGAAGCTGGACGATGGACTGACCACCCCAGAGTCCAGACCTCAGCACCACTGAATGGGTTTGATTAGTTCAGGAAATCATCAACCAGCTTCTCAGACTGAGCTTTGGAGGCGTGTCTGCAGGTTCTTTGAGGAGCTGAAAGTGAGGATCCTGAGAAGAACAGAAGCTGGAATAAAGGGAAAGAGGGACCCACTGAACACAGCTGAGAGTAGATTTAGTAGTTCGGTGTGATTTTCTATTAAAAATATGTTTTGCTGCTTTTACTTGACAGTTCAAATAAATACCTCATATTTAAACCTTTAACAAAGTTTAAATCTGGCAGCACGGTGGCGCGGTGGGTGGCGCTGTCGCCTCACAGCGAGGAGGGCCTGGGTTCGATTCCCCGGCCAGGCGACCAAGGTCTGGAGTCTGCATGTTCTCCCCGTGTCTGCGTGGGTTTCCCCCGGGTTCTCCGGTTTCCTCCCACAGTCCAAAGACATGCAGTCAGGCCAACTGGACGTGCTAAATTGCCCCTGGGTGTGAGTGACTGTCTGTGTCTGGATGGATGGATGGATGGATATTTAAACCTCTGGGGTTCATGAACTCACTTACATATCAAATTCTCTGTCTCTATATCTGTGGGTGTCTTTATGCTGATCCAGCTCAGAAATCCAGTTCAAACCCTTCCTGAATCCACAGAGCCGCCCTTTCCATTCCATCTCATCATGAGATCCTACGACACTCACATCCGGAGTTATGAGCCTATGAAGACGGGCTGAGATACACATCATCTACCTCTCACCGTGTGGAGCTGCTGGATTCGTGTGTCCGTCTACATTCTCTGTGAAACTGACCGAGGGAAACCCTTCATTCTTCATTCAGTCCACATCGGAGACTCGTGTGAAACGGCGTCAGAGAGTTTCCAGCTGCTGAAGCTGCTGCAGCGGGTTTGGAAAGCAGTGATGAAGATAACGGAGCGTTTAGATATGAAACAGATGAGGATCCTGTTCTATGAAGAACCTTTAGAGGAGGGTTTAAGGAGAGATGAACAGATCCAGAGAGGATAACCTCAGAGCACAGAGGGTTAAAGAAGCAAGGAATCTGACTTTTGCACAGTAATGTAGATTAAAGATGCCGTGAACATAGCAACCCTTTAATTTTTGGTATGAAAGCAGTTATACGCTCTAGCTGTGGAGATAATTTTCTTTTGAGCCTGAAACTTTGATCCTCTCAACAAAAACATAATCTTAATAGAGGGTGCATATTTTTAAAAGCCACTGGCACACAGCTTTGAATGCACATTCATTTACTCTGCGGATGAGCAAATATCACTCACCTACGCCTCAGCGTTCCTTAAAGATCATCTTTGCTCTGCTCTCTGAAGTCTTGTTTCATGTACCCTCTTGAGTGGTTTTAAAACAAGATAAAACAAACTGTTAAGGTCATTTTCAAGCCTTGAAAGGAACGCGAGTGGACAATTTCATCCCCTTTTCTCCATAAACAGAAGGAGTGCTTGGATCTCCTTGAGCCGTGTCATTGCAGATCATTGCAGAAATGTGTTTTTCAGCTTTTCATGTAGGACAACAGAAGGAAAGAGGGATTACAGAACCCTTCTGAGGCTCCAACAGTTTGGGAGGCCAAATGAGTTAATATAGCGTATATGTTCTGTTCTGAATGGCCTTTTTAATGGCATTTATATCACAGTGTTGCTCTTATTGAATATTCCATTTTTCAGACTTATGCGGCAAATCCGTGGCATTTGGGGACATTTGGGAGGGAAAATGTTGTTTTGCAGAACAAGAAGTGTTTGGGGTTCTTGAGGATGGTGCCACAGATCAGAAGTTCTTAAACTGGTCTTCAAGGCTCCCTAGACAGGATAGAACAAAAATGTGGACCATCTGACCCTTTTGAGAACCACCACCATAAAATAATGAGTTTAGTTCCCTCTAGATTAAAGCAGAACTCCAGCCCAAGTTCTCTACTCCTCTCATATTACGGCAGGATGTTTGAGTGGTCCTTTAGCTTTCCTAAGGAACATTGGGTCATTTGATGGTTCTTTTAAAGATACTCAATTGAAAGGTTCTCAAAATCAAGGCCCTCCTTGTTGAGCAGGGGTAGGACTGGAGCGACGAAAGAACAAGGAGGAGATTGGGTGGTGCTTCTGAAGATTCTTGCCATGGTCCTCCTCCTAAACATTAGCTACTACAAATTTTAAAAAGATGGTTCTTCAAGCGTTCTTCAGTAAAGAAAATGGTTCTATAAAAAAACATAAATGCTCAAAGATTTTTAGTGGGAATAAAGCATTCTTTGCATCATGGAAGGGTTCTTCAGATTGATGGAGAACATGCTATAAATGGTTCTATGTAGAACCTTTTTTCAAAAGTGGTTCTATATAGTACTCAAACGTGGTTCTATTGTTATAGTGTTGTTTGGAATAACTGAAAAACCCTGTTGGGTGTTGTTGTCAAAATGGTTCTATTTTGAACTGCCCAAAGCACATTCATGCACATTCTCCATCCTGGAGAACCATTTTATGATGGAAAGAACACTTTCACCATGCAAAGGGTTCTTTGAGTGTCCATGGTTCTGTATAGAACCATTTATTTTACCAAAGAAGCCTTGAAGAACCATCGTTTTTAGGAGTGCATGGTAACATGAAACCTACATAAGCTCATCTTGACAGCTAAAACAAGCCTACATAAACATTTATGAAGGTTTATTTCATTATTTATAAAACGCTGCTCGACTTTGATGCGACGTATGTGGACTTATGTGCTGCTGTGAGTCGCCTGTAAAGCCTGAAATAATCAGTTAAAAGTCTGAGACATCGAGTTTTTCACACCACATCATAAAATGGCCCGACTCCATGTTCAGGTCTCAAATCATCTCAAAATCAATATCATACTGATAAAACCATCTGGTGCACCTAATCGATTTTACAGTATTGGTTATTGTTTATTGTTAGTCAGTAGTCGTGTACAGAGCTGTGCTGAATCCAGGAGCCATCAGCGCTGCTGTGTGGCAGTGAAGAATGCTGAATAGTGAATCTGGTTCCTTTTTATAGTTACATCTCTGACTACTTTGGAAAGTTCTTCCGTATTCATGACTGAGTGTTGGCTTTCGGACGGGTCATCCAGGACAAGGGCGACAGAGCTATTGTTAGTGGAGTGAATATAATACAACCACTGTGGTGCTTCCTTTTCCATTTTTAAGCATTTCAACATCTTTTCCATGAATTTGGGGCCAGAATGTATACAGTATGTGTGGAGGTGCGAGACCACCCCTCTTTGCATTGTTGCACATTTTACTTCCGCTAACAAAGTTAGCTGCTAGAATTGCTGTATCAAGCAAATACTGTATACTGCAAATTGCTGTCCTGGTTGCTACCTCAGTGACGACTATGCTTGTGCTCTGTTTTGTGTTGATTGTAGGTTTTTTATATTTATTTGTGCACCTGTGTTCCTGTGTTGGCCCTGGAGGAACATTGTTTCATTTCACTGTGCGCTTCTATAGAGCAGAAATGACAATAAAGCCTGACCTGACTTGATACACTATGTTTCCAAAAGTTTTCACTCCCCTATCCAAATCACTGAATCCAGGTGTTCCAGTCACTTCCGTGGCCACAGGTGTATAAAGCCGAGCCCCTAGGCCTGCAGACTGCTTCTACAGACATTAGTGAAAGAATGGGTCGCTCTCAGGAGCTCAGTGAATTCCAGCGTGGTGCCGTGATCGGACGCCACCTGTGCAGCAAGTCCAGTCGTGAAATTTCCTCACTACTAAATATTCCACAGTCCACTGTCAGTGGGATTATAACAAAGTGGAAGCGATTGGGAACGACAGCAGCTCAGCCATGAAGTGGTTGGCCACGTAAAATGACAGAGCGGTCAGCGGATGCTGAGGGGCATAGTGCGCAGAGGTCACCGACTTTCTGCAGAGTCCATCACTACAGACCTCCAAACTTCATGTGGCCTTCAGATCAACTCAAGAACAGCGTAGAGAGCTTCATGGAATGGGTTTCCATGGCCGAGCAGCTGCATCCAAGCTTTACATCACCAAGCGCAGTGCAAAGCGTGGAATGCAGTGGGCCTGTGAGCCAGGCCTTCTCGTCCAACATCAGTGTCTGACCTCACAAATGTGCTTCTGGAAGAACGGTCAGAAATTCCCATAAACACTCCTAACCCTTGTGGAAAGCCTTCCCAGAAGAGCTGAAGCTGTTATAGCTGCAGAGGGTGGGCCGACATCATATTAAACCCTATGGACTAAGAATGGGATGTCATTCAAGTTCATATCCGTGTGATGCCAGATGACCTAATACTTTTGGCAATATAGTGTACACAGCAATGATACAGCATTTATATTTGTTAGTCATACCACTCGATCACATCATTACACCATCTAATACGACTTGTTATGTCACATTTTATTTCTTCCAGCATCTGTTATTTTATTCCTATAAAGTTTGGCCAGTAGGGGGAGCAGTGTACTCTCCAAATCCAGAGTTTTACTGTAGATGGAAATATATACATTTTAATTTTGTTAAACTGTTAAAAAATCACAGTAGACATTTATTATAACTGCTTTTTTTATTTCTAACAAATTCAGTTTACAGCAGAGATCCTGGTCCTGCGCACGCAACTACCAGAACATAGGGAAACTGCAAATTATGCCCGGAAGCCGACGGAGCTTGATGAGCATTAGCAAATAAATCTGGATGCTTCTAGTTTGTGTCTTCTGGGCTGAACCTGGTCTCATTTCCTTCACGTCCTGTGCAGAGAATGAGAACTACAGTCTTTATTCAACAGCAGGCGGCGTTCCTCCTCCAAAGCAGAGGGTCCTTCCTCTTCCTGATGGGCCTAATAGACTGCTGACTCCTCTGAAGCCGTAACTCAGACAGAACCTGAGTTTAGGATTAGTTTAAAGACAGTTTGGCTGCCAGAATAACAAATGGGAGCGGGACAATGGGCTAATGTGCAGCACGCCTGGAGAATTCCTCAAGCTCACTCCACTGGCGCTGGATTCCATCAGCAGCACTTTCAGAGTGAGCAGGTTTTATTTATGAGATGCATTCTGGGACCGGACATTTAACATGGCTGTTTTTGTATGCTCGGGAATTTTATAGTGAAGATAAAGTCAGAGACCACCCTCCACATATTTAATTTACAGCCAAAAGGAGCATCAAGTGCAAATTCAGCTTTAGGAATAAAGCAGAAAGCAAGTATTTACACGGAATCCTCAGCAGCTAAATCTAATCCCAGCTGTGTTCAGTGACTCCCCCTTTCCCTTCATCCCAGCTTCCGGTCTTCTCAGGAGCCTCACTTTCAGCTCCTCAGAGAACGCCTCCAAATCTGAGTCTGAGAAGCTGGTTGATGATTTCAAACTCATTCAGTGGTGCTGAGGTCTGGACTCTGGGGTGGTCAGTCCATCGTCCAGCTTCTTTGTTTGATGTGTCCGTCTCGTTTTCTCAGTGAGGTTCTTCTTGATCAGCTACACGTCCTTTCAGACCCACAGCGCTGAGTGGTCTTCTCACAGTGGAAGGATGGACAGAAACCCCTGTGGATGTTTTCAGATCTGAAGCAGCTTGATCTTCTCCTCTCTCTCAGAGATCAAAGCTTTCAGTGCTGTTTATGGGCAGTTTTGGGGTTGACCAGCTCTTCCAGGTGGTTGTTAGGAGTCACATTTTCTCTGTACCTTTAAATCAGTTTTAATTGTTAAGTGTTTAATGACTAATTATTGTTCTTGTGCAGGGTTCCTAAACCCCTAACCTAAGTGCATTGACCCACCAGCGGAGGATGGTGGTCAGCTTTCACATTCAAGTCCGGCACCACTACACTGTCCGTCATGCCTCCTCATGACTCCTTGACCCTTTTATGCTCTCCCAGAGAACCTGGAGGCAAGCTAGCGCCCCCCAGTGGATGGCATGTGCAATTGCCAGTGTACTGCCTAACTATGTGCCCTACCTCTCCTAACATTAATCTTTAATAATCTTTAGTTGGTCTTTTTTTTGTGAAATATTTTTATTAAACATTTGCAGTACAAATACAGACAATCTGACAAATGAAGACATATGATTAATTAAAATAAATTCAATGGGACAAGGTCTTGTCCCAAAGCTTTTGACGAAGTCAGACAAGTCAGTCTGGAACCACGACATCCATAACATTGAGCAAGAATGTGCTGCTCAGTTTTGCAGGAAATTTCAAAATTGCTTTCTTCACTGTTGACAGAGAAGACACTACTATTTTCTTTTGACTGGGTTTAGTTAAGAGTACTGAGCAGAAACAAGTCAGGATATGAAGGCAAGTCTACTGCTAGAATAGCAGCGAGCAGAGAAGCTGTCACTTTCCAGAGATGCTTCACCGGAGGGCAGAAAACAAACAAACAAATGTTCTGGGAGCATCGGAAGAGCATTTAAAGCCAGGTTCATCAATGGAAAGTTTAATTTGGCTGATAAGGTGTTATAGAAAATCTGTTTTCAAATCCATCACCAAATCGGATCCCAATCCAGAGTCATCTATGACTAGACCACGTGTCCAAATCTTCTGTACCCCGAGCACATGGAGAGTGTCAGAAGTAAGTTATAAACATTAGATTCCTTGCCCAGGGATATGGGTGTAACTTGAAAGAAGATAAGCAAAGGATGTGTTTCTAGAGGAGCGTCCCACAGGACCCCACATGCTCGCAGCGGTGAATGAAGCCTTAAGTATAATAAATAGCAGACACCTGGCATGGAATGGGATTCCTTTATATCACTGAGTTGCTTGAGGCTCCTATCATCAGAAACATCTCTAAACGTAAAGACACTACATGGACAAAAGTATTGGGACACAACTTACTCATTGAAATCAAGTGTTTCATTCCGTCT
Source organism: Pygocentrus nattereri (assembly GCF_015220715.1). Classification (NCBI taxonomy): domain Eukaryota; kingdom Metazoa; phylum Chordata; class Actinopteri; order Characiformes; family Serrasalmidae; genus Pygocentrus; species Pygocentrus nattereri. The sequence continues at coordinate 55,888,969 of NC_051211.1, forward strand.
CATTGCCACAGGTGTATAAAATCAAGCAGCTAGCCATGCAGAACACCTTGACACACATTAATGAAAGAATGAGTCGTTCTAAAGAGCTCACTGAATTCAAGCGTGGTGCTGTAAACGGATGCCATGTGATATTTGGACAAAAGTACTGAGACACCTACACGTCACACGCACAGGAGCTTTTATGAATCCTATTCTAAATCCATGGGCGTTAATATGGAGGTCCAACTTTGCAGCTCTAACAGCTTCCACTCTTCTGGGAAGCTATTACAAGATGTTGGAGTGTCTGTGGGAATCTGTGTCCATTCATCCAGAAGAGCATTTATGAGGTCAGAGAAGGCCTGGCTCACAATCTCTGTTCTAGCTCATTCCAGTGGTGTTGGATGGGGTTGAGGTCAAGGCTCTATGAGGGTCAGTCAGGTTCTTCCACACCAAACCCACCCAGCAATGACTTCATGGAACGGCTTTGTGCTCTGGGCCTGGAACAGGAAAGGTTCTTCCCCAAACTGTTCCCACAAAGTTGGAAGCCTACAAACTCCACTTTACTCCACTCCAGCCGACTCTTGGCTCTGGGCTTGGTGATGTAAGGCCTGCATGCAGCTGCTCGGCCATGGAAACCCAGCCATGAAGCTCCCAGCGCAGTGTCTGTGCTGATGTTGATGCCAGAGGAGGTCTGAACTCTGCAGGTATTGATCAGCAGAGCTTTGGAGTCTTTCATGCTCTGTGCTCCTCAGAACTCGGCGACCCGCTCTGTAACTTTACGTGCTCTGGTTCTTCATCGCTGAGCTGCTGTGGTTCCTAAACCAGTAACACCACTCACAGCTGCAGCCGTGGCCTCTTATTACAGCACTGCGCTCAAGTCCAGTGGCTCTTCAGACCCGTTCGTTCACTGATGTGTGTAAAGCAGGGCTGCATGGCAGGTGCTTGATTTCATACACCTGTGGCAAGAAGACTGAATAAAACACCTGAATTCAATGAATAAGGCATGTGTCCCAATACTTTTGTCCATACGGTGTACACTCATTCATTAATGTTAGTTGCTATATTATTTAATCTTAGTTCATATATTTGTTAATCATAGTCACTTTATTAATCAATATTAGTAAAATAATATGGTAACTTAGTAAAATGATCTGCCAACAGATTGACACTCACTATAGAATTAGTAAAATCAAGTAAAATGTATAGAAATAAGTTTAGTAATCTTACAGCATCCTTACAACAACGTCATAATGAGAAAGATTCAATCAATCAATCAATCAATCTTTATTTAGTCTCGGAGAGCATTGAGGGTCCCCTCATTTACAGTGTGGCCGAGTTAGTGCAGAGTTCCTGGACTGGTAACGTGCAAGAACAGATAAAAGTACATTTAAGAAATGAAGACTCAGATCAGGTAGGCGTCGGGATCCAGAGCAGTCCAGCCTCCACCCTGGGTCTCGGACGTGGAGCGAGGTAGACCAGCAAGACCAGCAAAGACAAAGTGCAAACACAGGGCTTAAGTAACAAAGGCTAAACGAGGGACAGGTGAAAACAATCAGGGGTGGAGTCACGAAACGAGGGGGCAGGACTAGAAAAACCAAAACAAATACACATGGACAGGACTGGGAGGGGCCAATCGTGACAGTAGTATTATGTTACAACTAATTAACGTTTTAATTAATATTCACATTTTAATTTAATATCTTTTTTTTATATCATTATTATTATTATTTTATATATATATATATATATATATATATATATATATATATATATAATATATCTTCTTCTTCTTCTTTTTCTTTTTCTTCTTCTTCTTCTTTCGGCTGCTCCCTTTAGGGGTCACCACAGCGGATCATCTGCCTCCATCTTGCCCTATCCACTGCTTCCTCTACTTTCACACCAACCATCTCCATGTCCACCTTCATTACATCCATAAACCTTCTCTGAGGTCCACCTCTTCTCCTTCTACCCGGCAGCTCCATCTCCAACATTCTTTGCCCAATATATCCACTATTCCTCCTCAACACATGTCCAAACCATCTCAACCTGGCCTCTCTGGCTTTATCTCCAAACTGCTCCACCTTCACCGTCCCTCTGATCTGCTCATTTCTAATCTTGTCCAGCCTGGTCACTCCCAACGAACATCTCAGCATCTTCATCTCCGCCACCTCCAGCTCAGCCTCCTGTCTTTTAGACAGAGCCACAGTCTCCAAACCAAACATCATAGCAGGACGCACTGCTGTCTTGTAGACCTTCCCTTTCACTCTTGCTGCTATCCTTCTGTCACACATCAGCCCTGACACCCGTCTCCACCCACTTCATCCTGCCTGCACCCTCTTCCTCACCTCTTTTCTACACTGTCCATTGCTCTGGATGGTTGACCCAAGATATTTGAAGTCATCCACCTTTATGACCTCTACTCCTTGCATCTTCACCTTTCCACCTGCCTCCCTCTCATTCACACATATGTATTCCGTCTTGTCTCTACTGACCTTCATTCCTCTCCTCTCCAGTGCAGACCTCCACCTCTCCAGATTCTCCTCCAATTCATATAATATATAATCTTATATAATCTAATATAATTTTTCTCCTTTTGACATGATTGTAAGAATAGTATAAGATGTTTTGTTCACTTCTGGACATTTTACATCAGTAATTTTATCTTATAAACACGTCTTATTCCATCCCATTCCTATTAATAACTCAGGTAAAAATGTGTAGGAACAGGTGGAATAATCTTATCATATTCTCACGACTTTTTCTAATGATGAATGTCAGATATATTAACTACATCTAAGATGCTCTCACTTGCTAAGACATCTTTTGTGAGACCTCCTCTCGGCAGTCAGCCGTCGTTTGAAGGGGCTGGTGCTCCAGCAGCTTCACTCTAATACCGATTTAAGGTTCTTTTCACTGCTGTTGTTTTTAGTGTCACAACAGACAAATGATATGCTTCACAAGCTCTGATGACGAGTGCATTGTGACACCAGCAAACGCGTCCTCTGGAGTCTCATAAAGCGCTTCACGCCGAGAGTAAACACTCAGACTGCGGGAACAAAGAAAAAGTGGAAAGGAAACATCTCCACATCTTCCGTTTCGGTGACGTCTCAGCTGCCAGCAGATCCATGCAGAGAAGTGGAAAATGTCATCTATTGACAACGCGGTCGTCCGTGACTCCTAAACCAAAAGCCCTGCTTCATTATCGGCCTGTTTGTCCATTCATGAGGCCTGAGCTGCAAATGCGGCTGTTTTTTTCACTCTTCTGGCTCCAGAACAATGAAAGAATGCATCTGGTGTCTAGGCAGGTGTGCTTTTATCTGCGTTTTTGTGCTGAATGGTGTTCAGCACTAATGATAACTGAATAAGCAACATAATGCACTCCTGCAGTGACTGTTGTTTACTGCCAGAGTAAAGAGGGCAAAAAATACGGCCCTATAAAGCCTCGTTAGCACTGACTAATGAATATTGCGCCAATGGTGTGTGGGGAAATGGCAGTCTAAATAAAGGAATCAGGGCGCCCAATCCAGCATCATCAAAATGCTTATCTCTTAATTAACTAGACAATACACTTTTTTTACGAGTCTCATTATGTCCTACATTAATAATGGACATAAGCGTATGTTAGCTGCGCAATCCCTGCATCTGTGAATTAAAATATGTACGTGGAAATGTTTTCCGAGAGAGTCTGGGAACAGCAGCGTCCGTCTATATTCAATATAATAGCGCTAAATAATTATTGAGATACACAGCAGGCATTTCCTCATGCGGCTTCACTGGTTTCCTCCCTTTGCTTTCATTCCTATTTTGGAAAATAAATGCAAATCGGTGATGTAGAGAGAAAACCAAGCTTTCCACGCAACACGCAGAACGAATTTAGATGAACTACCTGCTTCAGAAAATGCGGATGATGATAAACTTGCACTACTATAAGCAGACAGTACACGCAGAATTGGTTCAATGTCAGAGCTGCAAACACATTTTGGACCCTCACAGAGCAGGTACTGTTTGGGTGGTGGGTCATTCTCAGTGCTGCAGTAACACTGACGTGGTCGTGGTGTGTTGGTGTGTTGCGCTGGTCTGAGTGGATCAGACACAGCAGAGCTGCTGGAGTTTTTAAACACTGAGTGTGTCTCATTACTGGGGCTGCATTTGAAGGCCGAGTGCGCCACAGCGGCCCGACTAGACTGTCCCATTCCTTCATACACGGCCGAGAAACGTGTCCTTCTTTTCCGTGGTAAGGGGGTGGATCCTTTGACAGCCGACATATCCCGAGGTTCGTTGTGTACCCGCGCCCTGGTATTCGAGAACATGGCAGAGAAGTGATATTGGGTTTAAACAGAGGCAAATGACTAACGATACAAACTAATAAATCTCTTCAGTAACCGGCGGTTAAGCATGTCCAGCTCTAATACATGAAAAAAAAATATATGAAAAAAAAAAAAAAAAAAAGTTTCTGGCTTCATTTTAACAGAGAAAGAACAGGAAATCCGCCGTAGAGCAGACCGTCTCATTTGGGTTCAGCCTTTGTGGGTCTAAGCGTCCTTCCAAGGATCCAGCCCCCATGAATTGGGCCGCACTGACTGTGTCCACTCACTGTCCACTCTATTATACACGCCTACCTTGTTGGCCCACCCTGTTGTCAATTGTCTCTCGCCAGGTTAGCCAACCTCATGTGTCTCCCCTGCTGTCCTGCCTCCTGGTTATCTGTCTCACCTGGTGCACATCTGTAGCCCCGCCCTCTCATTAGCCCCAGCTGTTTCTTGCTTGCTCTCTGTATGCATGAACACTTTCTTAAAGCAACACGATAAAAGCTACGATTCCCAAGACAAACACGAAGACCTTCATAAGAATGGTCTTAAATGCAATTCTCAAAAAACACCTCCTCACTGTGAGGAGGGCCTGGGTTCGATTCCCCGGCCGGGTGACCAGGGTCCTCTCTGTGTGGAGTCTGCATGTTCTCCCCGTGTCTGCGCGGGGTTCCTCCGGGTTCTCCGGTTTCCTCCCACAGTCCAAAGACATGCAGTCAGGTCGATTGGACAAGCTACATCGCCCCAGGGCTGTCTGTCTGCCCTGCGATGGACTGTTGACCTGTCCAGGGTGTATCCTGCCTTCTGCCCGATGACCGCTGGGATAGGCTCCAGCACCCCCTCACGACCCTGATGGAGAAGCGGCTTGGAAAATGGATGGATGGATGGAAAAACATCATTTCAAGATTCAGCATCAGCTCCAAAGACAGAGAGTTTCCGTAGAGTTTATGGGGTAAGATATAAATCTAAGTGTGTAATAAATCAGAGGTGCAATAATCTAAACTGCTTTATATGTTTCACATTTATTATCACAGCTGCTGCCACTTTACTGCATTCGTAAGAATTTAAATGTGTACTTACTGCAAATTTCTCTTTTTGTTTTAAATTATTAAAGTGTTTTATTCTTTTATATAAATGGTTGCAACTGCAATAACTGCAGTTTCCCTCTGGGATCAGTAAAGTATTCTGATTCTGATTCTGATCTGTGGCAATGCGTCCGAGTCTGAACAGCCAGATCGGAATTTGTGCGACTTTTCCGTCAGTCCAACTCGACATTCGTCATAATTTCACGCTGCTGAGTCTCAAAAACATTTAGGCTGATGTTTCTGTACCAAAACTTTTAAGAGGCTTATCGCAGCTGTGGCTGAATAACGTGCCTTTTTACAGCGGCTTGAACCCATTCTGGGTGATGAGCCGAGCTGCCAATCATCAGAACTTCATGGTGGCTCCTGTGATGCTGGTGAAAATGAAGCTGATCCTCCGGGAGTGACTGGCGTTTGTTGGCGGTTGTGATTGTTTACCTCTTATAGCTTCAGTGTGACTGGGCGGGGCTAAACTGTTGTATATACTACAACCTGCTTTGGGATTTTGAAGATCAGGGTCCGTTTATGGACTGCAGAGAGAGTCTTTTATGTAAAAAAGCAAAGAACATCCGGTTCTCTATGATATGGGCCATTCAAAGAACCATTTATGTAGACTTTACTTTTTAAGACTAAAAGAAACACGACGTAAGAGCTCTACTCATCTGTGTTCCCTGTGAAGAAGATGCCAAACCTCAGGCCAGCATGTCACCTGCACTGAATGCGGCCCTGATTACTAAATAAATAAAAAGCGCTGCACAGCTTGCAGGTAAACAAGCAGAGCTTCTTTGTGGCAGTGTGAATTATCATCTCAGGGATACAGAATCACTGTATCTTTGCTTTCTGACCATGAATCTGTCACAAAGCACTCATCACACAGCTGACACACTGCAAAAGATGATATATTTGGAAGTGAGAACGTCTTAAATGTCGTTAATGTAGCTAATAATTCTCATTATGAGACTGTCGTAAAAAAAAATATTATATGTGTAACGCCGGGGAGCGAGGAGGCGGACGCATACGCTGAGATAAGCGACTTTTATTGTGGGCAAATCCAAAATCAGGGTCATAACGGTCCATGGTCAGAGAGCCAATGTGAACAGATAGGGGTGCATACATAACAGGGGCTAGAATAACAGCAAACGACACATCCAAACAGCACGAACAGACATCAAACCAAGACCAACGAAAACTGGGGGCAAACACAGGCCTCAAATAATCACAGGGACAGGTGGGAAACAGGTGAAACGAATCAGGGGCGGAGTAAAGAAAACAAGGGGCTGGACTAAGAACACAACAAATGCACGTGGACGGTAAAAAAGTAAACAAAAAGTACATGGGATTGGGAGGACCCAAACATGTGGATATGATTATTCCACCCGTTTCTATACATTTCTACTTATTTTACATCATTTTATTTTATGAAAGTGTCATAAAATTGGCAAATTTTGTTTTATTTTCTAGAAATAATTCTTATTGATCTGCCAATGAAAAAAAAAAAAAAACACTTTCATAAGATGCAGTTACTTACAAGTAAAATGTTTCAGAAACAAGTGGAATAAGCTTTTCAATATTCCTACCACAGTCTCCTACTGAGAAATATTAAACTATTGACATATGAAATATCAAAATACTGACAGCATTTAAGATGTTTCCACTTGCTAAAGTCCTATTCAGACAGACTGAGATTTCAATGGGGAGGTGGGTGATGCCAGGTTACCACAGGACGTCTGTAATGTTTATGACTGATTCACACAGGATGAGAAATCTTGGTCTAAGTGGCAGAGATGGGAGCGTCTGCTCGATTTACACGCCTGATTTAAACACCAAAACATGCATTTATCCGTTTAATCCATATTAAGTGAATGCAGTGCGTCATTAGCATCACTATTGGATCGGGAATTCACAGCAGTCAACTTTACAACTTTACAAGTCTTTTATATTTTATTTAAAAATTATTTTATAATTTAAGTCTTACATGTTCTGAATTGCGCACATGAGACAGGACAGAAGTGTTACATATTAGCTTGTTTTGAAATTCTTTTTTGAGCCTCTATACGTCCATAATTCCTTCTACACAAAATACTATGATGTTTTACCTGACAGGTTAATTCTTACAAAATAATCATTTATAATGTTAGTTTTATGGAAGGTAATAATTAACAGATTTCTGCAATTATCAGATTATTGAGTGTAAACACACTGAACCAGTTACTGATTACGAACTCGTTTGTTAATTCTCTGTTTCTAAGAATCCACCAGCTCCACACGGTGAGAGGCAGATGACGTGTATCTCAGCCCCTCTTCACAGGCTCATAACTCCGGATGTGAGTCTCGTAGGATCTCGTGATGAGATGGAATGGAAAGGGCGGCTCTACGGATTCAGGAAGGGTTTGAACTGGATTTCTGAGCTGGATCATCACAAAGACGCAGACACAGAGATAGAGACAGAGGATTTGACATGCCGGGTTTGTGTTTGGATGGTTACCACTGCATGCAGCGCTCTGCTTCTGCTTGATCTTTGTTATGTAAATAACTTTGCCAAAGAAAAATTAAAAAATGATCTGCTGTCCGGATCTGAAGAGATATCATGATGATCCATGATGAGACCCCAGAGTTATTCCAAGTAAAGATGATTTTAGAATCACATGACTAAGAACGATATAGGGATATACACCCAGTACAAGACGTCACCTTGATTTACATTCGCTGCCATGCATTAAGCAAAATTTACACATGCTGAAAATGAGCCAATTTTCTTTCCGCCCCGTCGTCTCAGATAAGCCGAATGTTCATTTATTACATTTCGATCATGTAGTGACCTGAATAATGAAATCTATCCCACCCAGCGTTTGAAATAGTGCAGCCTCAGCTTTTCTCCGAAGTCCAGCTCAGCAAGTCTGAAGTCGGAACCTCACACTAACCAATAGCGATTCAATCAGTGGATAAAACTAAGCAGAATAAAAGAATCATTGTAACTATAGTTTTTAAAGGATTGGATAATAGACGTCCTCAGAGGGGATGAGCAGAGTGTGATGTTTGAATGGACTTGGGAGCCACTAATGGGAAGCGAAAGAGAAAAGGAAATGACATAAACGTTCCCCCACCGGACACTATAGCAAGAATATGCATAAATTAGCTTTGCTGCACGACGTACGTCTGCATTTCCTCATGAGGAGCGTCTGCTATGTGCCAGCAGTCCCGTGGTGAGGAGAGTCAGCCCGGTCATCTTGTCCCTGGAAGAAGCAGCCGGAGAAGGATTCCTTCAGCTCACTGCTGCTGGCGAAGATAGAGGCTCAAACATTTTCCGAAGGATTTAGGAGGTTAAATCTCAGCCATTTACAGCTCTGCCGCTTCCGTTTAGGTGGTAAAGCATGGCCTGAACGTGGAGATCCAGATGAAATAAAGGACAAATTGGTTTGTTCACATACACTCTTTAAAAAGATGCTTCTCCAAGGGTTCTTTAGTAAAGACACTGCTCCTATAGAACCATTAAGACATAAAGAACTACACTACAACAATAACGTCTCATCAAGAAATGCAAGAAATGGTATCTTGTCTAGTGAAATGATCTTAAATCTATGAGATATGTCTAATATTTCCCATTTTCAGACGGTTGTGCACTGGTTATGAGATTATTTAGCTGATATGTAGACCTAATATAAGATTATTCAACTTGGTAGTTTTTTAGGTAATCAAAATTGAACAAATTGGATAAAAATGAAATAAAATAATGCCAAAGTCCCACAAACGGGGAAATTTCACCTCCGCATTTAACCCATCCGTGCAGTGAAACACCACATACACTCTAGTGAGCACACACACACACACACACTAGGGGGCAGTGAGCACACTTGCCCGGAGCGGTGGGCAGCCCAATCCGCAGCGCCCGGGGAGCAGTTGGGGGTTAGGTGTCTTGCTCAAGGACACCTCAGTCACGTGCTGTCGGCTCTGGGGATCGAACCAGCGGCGTTCTGGTCACGAGGCTGGTTCCCTGACCTTCGGTTTAATTCTATTTCATATGTATTAAGCTTTATATAAGACTGCAGGTGGGGCAGTCGTGGGCTGGAGGTTAGGGAACGGCCCAGTGACTGGAAGGTCGCTGGTTCGATCAGCAGAGCCGACAGTCTATGACTGAGGTGGCCTTAAGCAAGACACCTGACCCCCAACTGCTGAGGATAGGGCTGCCCACCGCTCTCGGCAAATGTGCTCTCTGCCCACTAGTGTGTCTGTGTGTGGTGTTTTACTGCACAGATGGGTTAAATGTGGAGGTGATGTTTCCCCGTTGTGGGACTAATAAATGTCTCTTAATCTTAATCCTAATCTTAATCTTACAGGCTGCCACATAGCACAGTACGCAACAAGAGCAAGAGAACAGTAGGAGCCTCACCTCAGACTGTTCTGACAGCTCCAGCTGTACTAACATGCAAACGTGGCCTCACCTGAGCGTCATTATACTCGCCGGCCAGCTGGACGACTTCTCCGGTTTTAATTTGCTCTCAAGCGACAGCAAACATCGGTTCTATCTGTAGCTGTATGGGAGTTGGATTAATGTTTTCCGATCTATTTCCGATCACTGTGCAGAGTTTCTGACTCAGAGGGAAGCAGAAGAGAGAGCACAGATCCTTGATATGCATTAGGTTTCCAGGGTTTCACCCAGTTATCAGATTTCATCCAACACACTGCACAAGGAAATTGAGTTTTAAGGCCAAGAGAAGACTTTTGGCAGTTTCTTAAATTCGTTACTGGTCTCAGTGCTGCCTCAGAGAGGCAGGAGCTCTACACCGAGGAGAGAAAGGCCTCTGCTAAAGTAATATAGTGAGCAAGTCAGAGCAAACCAAGCTGTCAGAGTAGCTCTGCATCTCCTACCGTGAGCTGCTTCCTACTGAATACAGCAACTGTACCGAAGTATTTACACTGACACACGGCAACAAGTTTTACCTTCACCCTCTGTGGTCTGAGCTCATTCTTTCATTTTCTGCATCTTCTTAAATGGTTTAAAGGTTTTTCATCTAACATGACACAGTCCCACTTTATATAGTGTCTAATAACTGCATAATTACACGTGAATAACCTATAACGATGAGGATTTAGTCACAGATGGATTACAGCAGTACAGCCTATGTCATTACACATGTATGTTAACTTCAGCCTCAAGAGTATCTTCTACACAGGAACTTTGTACAGTGTAGTGTTAAAGTTACACTAAGTGGACAGTTTCTGTGGAGTTTTTAATTCAGGTGCTGTGTAATAATAAAGTAGTAAGAAGAAATGCCTCTGAAAACAGTCTGATTACCCTTGTGTAGCTACATAGAGAGACTTGGCTGTTACAACCTTTGATGCTCCTTTGTAGGACCTGCTGATGATCTGACTTTGCTGATTATGGTCGTAGCCCGTCGGTCCAAACCGAGGTGTGCAGTCCCAGCAGCCGGTGTAACGAGGACATGTGTGCTACAAGCTACAAAGAGTTTTCAAAGTCACGAGGCAGCTGAACAGCAGAGCACCTTTGGCCCGGTCTGAAGGTGCGGTGGGCGGGTGGCGGGCGAGATAATTGCGCTCGTTAATTGGCCTCTTGTGGGAGGTTGCCAGGGTTTCCAAACAAGGGGAAGCTTGTCAAGGTTGTAAGACTGCTAACCAGTGCAGTGGATTGCAGAGGTGACAACGAGTCACGCCTCTGAAGAACTGCAGCACAATTATTCATTAATCTTAAACGCACGTGTAGGAAATTATGTAATTATGCACAATTTTCCAACTTTATAATCACGTTGTGTTCTGCTGTTTAAGGAAAGTCTGAGAGAAGCAGAATATGTTTTCATTTTCAGTGCAGGATTCAATAAAATACATGAAATAAACAGTGCATAAAACACTCTGTAAGGCAATCTAATGAAATGGGCAATAATCAATCAATCAATCAATCAATCAATCACCTTTATTTTCAAGAAATACATTGAGGGTGACCTTCATTTATAACATAGCCAAGCATGCATATACAAATATAACAAAAAGAATAGAGATTGAAATGTAGCAATGAAATATAATAAAGCAAAAATGTAAAAAAAAATATATATATATGTTAGGAAGGGTCTCCTTGAACAGTGTTATATATATAATAAAAGCAAATAAATAAGTAAATTAAAAATAAAGCTAGAGTAATGAACAAGATTGGCATTTAATTATAAATCTGACTTTATTAAGAAAAAAAAAAAAATTTAAAAATATTTATTTCTTTATTTATTTATTTACTTATTTACTCATTTATTTTATCCTTCTATTATTGCATTGACTTTAAACAGATCAGAACATAATCAATGTAAATATTATATTATTTTTAGTAGTATATATTGTTGCATTATATTATTATTATTAGTAGTAGTAGTATTAGTAATATAAGTAGTATATTATTACATTAAACTTATGTGATTTGCTGTGGTCAAGCAGTTTTGTTGTGACACCTGCCAGTTGTAAAAGTACTGTAGAGTTAAGTCACCGGACGTATGAAGGTATATCACACCTATGTTTTCGCTTGTAAAAGTAAATAAACGTCCTTTCTCATCTGTTGTCATCCATCTAAAAGTTTGGTGCTCCGGTTCTTCACCGTCAGAAGAGTTTTAGAGTTACAAGATGAAGAGAGCATCTCTTTCACATTCATCACAGGTCCTTTTCTCCGGCTCGTCTTCTGGAGGTTGAATGTGGGTCTCAGAGGAGAGACGGTAGCGTTATTATGATGAGCGGAGAGCTGGGCGACACAGTCAGTGATCGGGATGGTGTTCCTCCCTCCGCTATCGCTCCATCTTCATCCCGATCAGGGATATGGCCTTAGCTATCTGAGAGCCAATAACTAAGAGTCACACGTTGGATCTGCTGGGAATCTCTTTTCATTTTCAACTGTCAGACCTGCTGCCCTGCAGCTCTCAGCCTGAAATGGAGGAACAGACAGATCGGATCAGCTTTGATACGGCTGTTGAGAACGCTGTTGTTAGATAAGGCTTTTCCATAAATGTGACACACAGCACTGTATAAAGGTCAGAGACCTCAGAAATCTCTGGTTAAGTATAAGTTGTTCTTTTTCATGAGGAGATGAGATAAAAGATGAGCCACTTCAAGGAGGAGAAGTTAAAAAAGCAGGAGTTTCCAAAACTGCAGTTTAAAAACTGATTACAAGTTACAGAGCAAATGTTCCTCCTAACAACCACCTGGAAGAGCTGGTGGACCCCAAAACTGCCCCCATCAGATAAACAGCGCTGAAAGCTTTGATCTCTGAGAGAGAGGAGAAGATCAAGCTGCTTCAGATCTGAAAACATCCACAGGGGTTTCTGTCCATCCTTCCACTGTGAGAAGACCACTCAGCACTGTGGGTCTGAAAGGACGTGTAGCGGATCAAGAAGAACCTCACTGAGAAAAGGAGGCGGACACATCAAACAAAGAAGCTGGACGATGGACTGACCGCCCCAGAGTCCAGACCGTGTCTGGTTAGGGCTAAATGGATGGGTGTGGTCTGAAACGGTGGGGCTAAGCTGCTGTAGGCTGATTGGTCTATTTTGGAAATGTTATAATTTTACACAAAGTTTCTTATTTCAACCAAAGGGAGGAATGTTCTGTTTTGCCGCTTTAAAGGAGAATTTCACCTATTTTTTAAATCCCTGCGGTGTTTGAGGTGTAAACAGAGATTCTGAGCAGTTTGGTGTGAAATGGCTCAGACGTCTTTACAGTGGTGGTGAACCAGGCGTTGCCATGACTACAACACAGATATAGACACTTTATTTACCATCCAGAACCTCCAGAGAACCTACACGAGTCTTCTGAGCTTATATGGAATGTTGATGATGGAAAACAGTGGAAAATCTGGAATAATCAGTTTTCTTTGGGGACTATTTTGCCGCACAGCGCCCTGCATGAATAGAGTTTAAGATTAGATTAAGAGACCCTTATTAGTCCCACAACAGATAAACTCCACCTCCGCATTTAATCCATCCGTGCAGTGAAACACCACATACACACAGTGAAGACACACACTAGGGGGCAGTGACCACCCTTGCCCGGAACGGCGGGCAGCCCTATCCACACTACCCAGGGAGCAGTTGAGGGGCAGGTGTCTTGTTCAAGGACACCTCAGTCACGTACTGTTGGCTCTGGGGATCAAACCGGAGACCTTCTGGTCACAGGGCCGGTTCCCTAAGCTCCTAACTGCCCCTAAACAGTTATCAAAGTGGGATTTGAACCCATGCCACCAGTATGTGGTCTCCAGAACCACCATAAAACAGGGTCTCAGACATGTGACACAACTTTCCACAACATGTCTCAGCTTTCCATAAAGGAGTTTTCAGAGACGGACGTCTGGTTCCCATCACTATTAGTGGAATTCCTCCTTCAGTTTCACAGGACATGCACTGAGGAACGTACTCTTTCAGCTCAGTTAACTTTTCCATCAGAAATCGTGATCACTGGTATTCTGGTGGTTTTGGACCAGCATTCTGCGGGGTTTCATGTAGCTGAGGCAGTTAGAGACCTGTGCCCGCCTCATGGCAGGTAAGCGGCAGTGCTGAAGGGTGTTCTGGTGCCATTCTGTGTAGGGGTGCACATTTTGAAAGACATGCTTATGTCAGGTGTTAATTTTGTCATATTACGCCCCCACCTAACAACCACATGCCTCTATGATAATTCACTGTAATTACAGTTTACCGGCACATGAAAAGGCTTGCTGGCTCAGTCACATTTCCTCTTTGGGGCCCCAGAATTCTGGCTTTTCATCTTCCATCAAATTCAGTGTGAAGGGAAATGATTATTTTATAGAGTAAATGTGAGCCGTGTATTACAGTGGGAGAATACTGATGCTGTGAGATGCCCTGAAAGTCCTATATTCTCTATATTATAAATTCCCTGTGGAACTCAATCCAGTGTCAGTAGGTTGAGCTGGGAATTAAATTTCAGTACCTTCATGGTATTTTAATACAACTGAGAATCTCTTCACTTAACACTGAATTTCAGTACAATAGTATCTTAGCACTCAGGAGCTCATTTCAAAATCTAGAGTATCTAAATTACCTTCTGCATTCATGTTACTAACTTCAGCGCTTCTTGTTTTGTCTACTTTATTTACAGTCACTTCAAGCCACTTCCAGCACCTCAGTCTTTTATGGTTTAAGCCACACCAGCTGTCAGTTCGTAATGAACATGAAGGTACCAAAAAAAGCATCATTCAGAAGCAGCATCACTGTAGAATATGTTTAAAGGCAAATGCTCTTTTATAGAACAGGCGGGAAAGGAGAACCACCGCTCAGCACTGCTGAAACAGCCAAGGTAGCAGGCTGGTCACGTCTAGCCACACATTTCCCCTGATAGTAGATACTAACACTGCACTAACTGCCCCAAAGCCAGCACAGACAACTCATACACACACCATCAAAGCCTTGGATGCACTACACGATTAAGTCCTAACAGATTGCAAAGACTAGGTGTCTGTGACGATGCTTCGCCGAAGCCCGTGAGGAGACACGAAGTCACCAGGTAGGTTGTGGCTGAATGGGTAGGAGGACTGCAGGTGCAGGCTGAAGATGGGCCGACTCTGAATAGCTCTTTGCATTTATTTACAAAGTGGAAACAACTGAAAAAACACAAAATATACGATGATTAAAATGTTGACCCGACCCCGAGCTGCACAGGTAAGTATAGGTTGTCTATAGGACTATGCTCTCAGGCTTTGCTCTACTCCTTTCTTCATCAGCTTCCTCGCAATCTGAGGTGAGTATCCTTGAGGTAGCCTTCCCCAAGCCCCCCCCCCACCCCCCCACCCCAACCTTAGCCCCGCCCCTGTATTACCTGGGCTCATCCGTTCCACTCTGCAGGGGTGTTGCTGTCCCACAAGAGTGGATTAAAAACAAGGATAGATAAAAGCATGACCGATATCACAAGGCCTTAATATCCCATATTACTGGATATCACAGTTAGGCGTTCAGGTACACACACACACACACACACACACACACACACAGTCTCTGGTGGTGGGCAACGCATTTGCCTCATCACAGTGTCTCACACCATCAGACTGGTTTATGCAGACTTTTGGCTAAAATACTGGTGACCACACGCTGAACGGTTTGGGATCACACCCTACTCACCTTTCTCACACACTCTCCTGTTACTGGGCTATGCAAAATAAACAAACGTGGAGCAGCGGCTGCTGCTGGTGCTTTCCTCCCTGTTTCTGTTGATGCAATAAAGATGCAGCGAGCAAACATGTTTAGTGAGGGTCAGTGATGCAAAGATGTGATCAGCCTGGTAATTTTAAGTCATACACCTGATTCTGTCTTAAACCCAGTTCGTTAAAAAGCCTCGCTACACATGGGAGTGTCTTTTCACCATCTTTCTTTTTTACGTGCTCTTTTTTCTTCTTTCACTCTCTCAGTCGTCATTGACTGTTGGAGGCCGGTCAGATTTCAAAAGGAAAGAGAAGAAAAAAAGGTAAGAAAGAAAAGAAAAACTGAAAAGAAAGAAAAAAAGTACTTTTAGGCTGCTCTACCAAGGATTAGGCCGCTCTGCATATCTTTAGGCTGCTCTGCCTACCTTTTGGGTGCCTTACACACCTTTAGGCTGCTCTGCCCATCTTTAGGGTACTTGACCCAGCCTTAAGGCTGCTCTACTTGTCTTCACACTTCTCTACCCATCTTTTGTCTGCTCTGCATACCTTTAGGCTTCTCTACCCATCTTTTGGCTGCTCTGCATACCTTTAGGCTTCTCTACCCATCTTTTGGCTGCTCTGCATACCTTTAGGCTTCTCTACCCATCTTTTGGCTGTTCTGCATACCTTTAGGCTTCTCTACCCATCTTTTGGCTGTTCTGCATACCTTTAGGCTTCTCTACCCATCGTTTGGCTGCTCTGAATACCTTTAGGCTTCTCTACCCATCGTTTGGCTGCTCTGAATACCTTTAGGCTTCTCTACCCATCGTTTGGCTGCTCTGAATACCTTTAGGCTTCTCTACCCATCTTTAGGCTGCTTTACTCACCTTTAAGCTGCTCTACTCAGTATTAGGCTGCTTTATCCATCTTTTGACTGATCTACCCACCTTTGCGCTGCTCTGCTCGTCTTAAGGCTTCTCTACCTACTTTTAGGCTGCTCTGCATACCTTTAGAGCATTTTTCCCACGTTTAAGTTGCTCTACCAACCTTTAGGCTGCTGATTTCCACTGAGAGCACAACAAGAGGTCATGACTTCTAACATCGTGAGTTCCTCTGTCTGCTCTATTTTGAGCATGTGTCCATGCAGGCCAGAGGGAGAGCCGTTCTCTGGCACCGGAGTCTGGACGAAGCTTGTGCCAGCTCACTCAGGCGTAACTGGTAGGTGGGTGGAACACATAACTGAGAGAAGATACAGCCGGTCTGTTTACTTTTTCAGCACACGGTTGATTCAGAAATGCCAACGGCATCAAACCTACCATTTTTACTACGAAGGCAATGATATTACAGCACAGCTCTGAGACATCTGTAATAATTGGATTTGTACATGATGACGGAAATGCAGCGCTTGGAAGACAAGAAGAGTTCAAATAATACTTTACTGGAAGGAGTCACTGAATTGAAATGTGATAAAATGGGAAAGAAAGAAAAAGAGAAGGAGAGATTAGGAAAAAAAGAAATGTCACGATTGGCCCCACCCGGTCCTGTCCATGTGTTCGTGTTTTCTTTTGGTCTAGTCCACGTGTTCTTTGTTTTGGTTTCCTAGTCCGGCCCCTTGTTTTGTGACTCCGCCCCGATTGCCACCACCTGTTTTCCGCCTGCCCCTCGTTATCCCTGTCTTTTATAAGCCCTGTGTTTGATCTTTGTACTCGCTGGTCGTTGTACTGTTCTGGCTGTACTATTTGATCGTATTGGATGTATTGTATTCTCGTGGTGTTTGGTGTCGTTTGATTCAGTGTTCATTTCATCATGTCTGGCCAGGATGAAAAAAAAAGAAAGAAAATATCCAGAAAAAAACAAACAAAAAGCCAACAGTCTAGCATGACGTGTAGAAAACCTCAGAGTCAGATTTGAATTAAATAAAGAAAAATGATGTCTTGCAAGCACTGTCATAATTTTTACTGCGTTAAAAATATTGTTACCCCACGTCCTCGTTGGTCAGCTACCTCCTGCCAGATTGCCCTCTCTTGGTCAGAAGTGGCAAACTAAATTGACCTAGCTTCTATGTAACCTGACTTTTGTCTAATGTAAATGCAAGTAGCCGAGGGTTAAACTTGGACTTCGGTGGTGACGGAGCGATATTTTCTCTTGGCTCCAGCACTGAAGTAATAATGCAGAGCCTAAAGCCCTTAAACCTTTTCACAGTAGCCATTAAATACACATTCCACCTGTTCTAAATCTCCCGCAGGTGAACTAGGGATTTTATGGTAAGACTTTTTATGAAGGTCACATTTGTAAGCATCTATAAACACATTTATAACATGCTATAGTGCATTTATAAGGCATTGACATAGGCATGGTTATAAATATTTATAAAAATGAATGACACTGAATTACACTTTATAGCCATGTTTATTATACATTATGAATTGTTAAAATAACGCATCATAAGTAGTGTTAATAACATGTTATACTGTCAGTGCCAAAGAAGTCAGTCCAGGTTTGGAGAGTTTAAAGTAAAAACAGATTTCCTATATTTTATTTCTCAGCTCTGGTGCTGTTAGAGGTGCATCTTCAGGAATTCAGTCCTGAATATTCCAAACAGTGTAATATTGGATATGCAGTGTTACGTCAGTGCCAGGCTAACAGTGGTGAACATTAACGGTGGTGAACATTAACAGTGGTGAACATTAACGGTGGTGAACATTAACGGTGGTGTACATTAACGGTGGTGCACATTAACGGTGGTGCACATTAACGGTGGTGAACATTAACGGTGGTGAACATTAACGGTGGTGTACATTAACGGTGGTGCACATTAACAGTGGTGCACATTAACGGTGGTGAACATTAACGGTGGTGAACATTAACAGTTGGTGAACATTAACAGTGGTGCACATTAACAGTGGTGCACATTAACAGTGATGCACATTAACAGTGGTGAACATTAACAGTGGTGAACATTAACGGTGGTGAACATTAACGGTGGTGTACATTAACGGTGGTGAACATTAACGGTGGTGCACATTAACGGTGGTGAACATTAACGGTGGTGAACATTAACGGTGGTGCACATTAACGGTGGTGCACATTAACGGTGGTGAACATTAACAGTGGTGCACATTAACAGTGGTGAACATTAACAATGGTGCACATTAACAGTGGTGCACATTAACGGTGGTGAACATTAACAGTGATGCACATTAACAGTGGTGTACATTAACAGCGGTGAACATTAACAGCGGTGAACATTAACAGTGGTGAACATTAACAGTGGTGAACATTAACGGTGCTGAACATTAACAGTGGTGAACATTAACAGTGGTGAACATTAACTATGTTGCACATTAACAATGGTGCACATTAACAGTGGTGCACATTAACAGTGGTGAACATTAACAGCGGTGAACATTAACAGTGGTGCACATTAACAGTGGTGAACATTAACAGCGGTGAACATTAACAGTGGTGCACATTAACAGTGTTGTACATTAACAGTCGTGTACATTAACAGTTGGTGAAGCAGCAGTTGAAGTGTTGTGTTTGAATGCTGTTTGTTTTTTCAGTTCACCAAGACTGTGTGATATGAAGAAAGTTGCACTTGTCCGTTTTATCTCAACACAGCCGCCCTCCAGTAAAGTGTTACCAATCATCTTCTCCTAATTGCCGTGGTGGTCCCTTGTTGGCTCAGATCCCTAATCATGCACCCTAAAAACCCATCGGAAGTCTCCGCTCCTTTTTAACCCCTGGCTGTCGCCTGTTTTCACGTTTTCAGGATAAGATTATGTGCCAGCTGTGTTCTGATTGCTGGCTGAACAGGCGCAGCGTGATTGCATGGAAACTCACCACACGCAGAGCAGCAGAACGAGGACTGGGTGCTTATTTTAATGGACAAATTGATAGAAAAATGGTGAGAAATTGATAATGAGACATTTGTTGCATGTGACAATATTTGCTGCTATATAATACATTATATCAGTATAGTCTTGAGGCTGCGTCTATTTAGTTGGTAATAGGACCATTGAGGCTCCCCTATAGCAGGTTATTTTTATGCAAATCTAGTTAACATTACACTACATGGCATGACAAGTGGATCATTCATAGCATGCATTCTGTGCAAGTATTTTCTGGAAGAACATGTTTTTCTTTTCTTCTTCCTCTTGTTAGTTTGGATACGCATGGCTGTGTATGAATATTTCAGAGCCATCTGTGCAGAATTCAGGTTTGCATAATAGTGGCATTTGTAGTTAACCTGGGTGGTCTGTTGGGTACAAGTGCTCACCCTGTCGAGATTAGAACAGGAGGGGCAAAGGGGGTCAGAACGGCTCGCCGCAGCTTTATTGATAACTCCTCCGAGAGGAGGAGGACGCCCGTGCAAGGCCTGCGCTTCAGGCAGTCATCATGCCCATTGTGGAGGCAGGATGGAGGATTGTAATTTTAAATCAGACCCCCTTGTTCTCGCCTAACCCTCTCGCTCTGATATGCACTCACACAATTGAGCTGTCACAGCAACCCACTGCACTGGGGACAGTGCTTCTGCACTTTTTCCTAGAGTTTGGTTCCAAATGCCAGCAGAAACCTCCTGAAAGTACACAGAATTTTGCAAAGAGGTCCATTTTATTAGTGTAAAAATAAACATACCACGACACCTTTTTGGGTGGTCAGGGATTTTCATCAAATTTCCAGTTTCTATATCTGTGTCTGTATCTTTGTGAAGATCCTGCTCAGAAACCCAGTTCAAACCCTTCCTGAATCCATAGAGCCGCCCTTTCTGTTCCATTTCATCACGAGATCATACGAGACTCACATCCGGAGTTATGAGCCTGTGAAGAGGGGCTGAAATACACGTCATCTGCCTCTCACCGTGTGGAGCTGCTGGATTCGTGTGTCCGTCTACATTCTGAGTGAAACTGACCGACGGACACTCAGGAGATCACTAAGGACTGACCGTCACGCTGGAAACCCTTCATTCTTCATTCAGTCCACGTCGGAGACTCCTGTGAAACGGCGTCAGAGAGTTTCCAGCTGCTGAATCTGCTGCAGCGAGTTTGGAAAGTAGTGATGAAGATAACGGGGCGTTTGGATATGAAACATCTGAGGATCCTGTTCTATGAAGAACCTTTAGAGGAGCGTTTAAGAAGAGATGAACAGACCGAGGAAACGACCTCAGACTCCAGAGAGTTAACCCCAACACCTTTGGGATGGACTGGAATACTGGTTGCAAATCCAAGCAGCAATGTTTCAACATCTTGTGGACAACCTTCCCAGAAGAGTACAGATTGTTATCTCAGCAAAGTGGATAAATTCAATATTAATGCCCATGTTTTTTGAGTGAAGTGTTCAATAAGCACTATTTAACCTCGGCTATATCACTTCACCAGTAACGGCATGCTTCCTTCATTTACTTCCAGTTCTTAAAGATCATTTTTATGCATCACATCATCAAGCAATACAGTGAATCTCAAGACTCCAAAACTGCAAACCATTTTATGACCCATTATTCACAGCAGGTATGAACATCCTATCTGCAACATGAGCACCAAACAAGCAAATGCTAGAAAGTCTGCAAGCTATGGGTTGTGCTGCGGCTCAGTTGTGTCTGTAAAGTGACGTTAACCAACCCAGAGGAATAAGCATTGGTCAGTTTAGAGATCTCCAACTCAGTTGGAAATAAACTTCTCCATTCTAACTTCTGTCACTCTGTGTCAGTAATTCATACAATTATTTTGACTGTAGGGAAAAAATGAGAGCATGTTACCTTACAGATGAGATGAAGGTCATGATGATAGCCCAAAGTATGTGTGATATGACAGAACCAGCCAGAAGTTTGCGGTGAAAACAGAAAAGAGGCTTTATTTGTTAGGGGTTTGAAAAGAATCAGTTGTTGAACAAGCGTAGGCCAAACATAAAAAAGGCAACCAGGTCCAATAAGGGCAAAAGGCAAAGTTAGAAAATCCAGAAAAAGGATCAAGCACACGAAATGGCAAACAAGAGCAATCAAGAAGCACTCAGTGTCTCTACGAGAAGCAAAACCTCTCAACTAAACTCCTCTAAAGCTCAGTCTTCTGAACTGTACTAAGACTGGTCATATGGCCCATAGGTGATGCAACATCTCAGTATTCTGGTGATTGTGATTTCATGATTGTGGAAGTCCAGCAGTCATGTGATCTCCCATGAGACTCTGGGACATGGAGTCCACGTGTGAGCTGCAGCCAGGGGGATGCGTAACAGTATGTGGGAGCAGGAAACCCTCTGATGTTGGGTATGTTATTACAGGTAAAAACTTTGTGACAATTAAGAACAGTATGTTTACTTGAGTGTGGGCTACTTTGCCCACCTCTGCATTGAGTCCACTGTAATTTAGTTGTGACCACTTATTCAATATTTCAGAGCATATATCAGTTAATTCCGGCCACGCAAGCTGATTGGTTGAGAAGTGCTATACAATAATAAATTTTATTTGATAAGCACCTTTCAAGACACCCAAGGACACAGTACAATAAAACTAACAAAGATTAAATATATAGATATATATAATAATACAAATAAATAAATAAACAAATAAAAAATAGTGTGTAGAAATATGTAAAAGCAATACATATGATTTATAATCAGAGGGGAGACACCCTGTCCCCTGAATGCCCTGTCGCCAACAGTGCGCAGCTTAGAGGGAGGGACTTTGAGCAGATGTGAGTCAGAGGAGCGAAGGGTGCGAGCTGGAGGGTAAAACTGAAGCAGACTGCCGAGGTGAAACGGCGGTGAGGCCATTTGAGGATTTAAAAACCAGCACCAGCAATTTGTATCGAAGGCGATGCTGAACTGGGAGCCAATGAAGCTGTTTCAGAGCTGGACTGATGTGCTCCCAGGATCTAGTGTGGGTTAAAACCCCAGCAGCTGAATTTTGCACATTTTGTTAGAAGCTGTTATTTCACCACAACATCACGGGTTTTCACCAACACTATCACTCCGCTGAGTGCCACATTTCGGCCTTCGGGACTCTCCCAGGGCTTTAACACCATCTTATTCATTTGAAATAAAGTTGTACATGTTTAAATCCAATGGTGTCTACAGAGCTTCCGTCTCCCCACCTACACAACTGAGAATAAACAACACCCGAAATGAACCCAACACCATTCGCCAGACGTGTCTGATCGTCAGAGTCGGACCAAATCAGACTGAGCCGTAAAACTGACCCGATAAAAAACAGAAAAGCTGCTCAGTGGAGACGACAGTTTGGGAATTTAGTGTAAGGAGCTGGAGAACGAACTGCCGGCTGAGCAGCGAGTGGGCGGAGCTCGTTACTCTGATGTAGCAACGAGCTGCTCGTTAAGGAGCTATAATTAGGAGGAAGGAGCTGAACATTAAAACATATTAAAGCCGCGTTCACGGCCAGTTTATTCATTTCTTACTGTATTTATTTAACTGCTGTATTAAAGCAGTAGAGCACTCGAGGAGGGAGTTATCACCAATAACATCACGGCTGGGATGATCTACAGACACCAGACCACAGCCGGGATGGTATTCCACGATAAAACATGACCTCGAGTGTTCTATTGCTTAAGCCTTTGTTATGTGGTAGTTTTTTTTGTCATTGTACCACGAGCAGCTGCTTAGCTGAAGGTTGAATGTTGTTTCTGGTTGTGTAGCCATTTGTTATTACTCCAATCCCCGCTATGCCCCACTGCCCTCTCACAGCACTCTTTCTTTCATCGCCCAGGATTCTGAATGCCTGTGAATGGCCTGAAGATCAGGGCCAGGGCTACCGCAGAGTTCCCTCTTCTCTGACTGACCAAGACCCAGAAAGAACCTGCAGGGAGTTCAATTTAGTCCTGACCTTTCTGTGGCAGCTATACAGCAGTTTCGTCCTGTCTGACGGTTCACTAAAGCTTTCAGGAAGCCGCCACACAGGCGTGATTTTAGTGCTCCATGTTATACTTCTTTTTTTATTTCTAGATTTCTTTTTTCCCTCATCATGGGCTTATTCATCACTTTCTCAGCAAGTTTCCCAAAAGCTGTAATTTAGGGTCTAATGGTAGAATTCCATTAAGGCCTACTTCTTCTGTGAAAAAATAAATTGCATTTCCTTTTACCTCAGACAACAGGTTCCAAATATAAATGTGAATTTTTCATGTTTAACCCCTTAAAGACTCACTACACGATTCTGGAGAACGACTGATATTTGAGCTCAACAGCAAACCAAGTACAGCCCTCCATTCAGTGCTCATTCACAAGCTCCACCCCCCAAATTCATGGATGTGCATTCATATTGAGAGTGGCCATGAAACCTTTCGCAAACGTTATACAGACACATGGCGTAATATAATGTTAGAGTGAACAGCAACACAGCAAGTACTGTAACTCACACTATCTAGGATGTGTGTTAGCACACTGCCACTACACTTTCTGCTGGGAAGCTCAACAGTTGCTATTACAAGCATCAGCCAACAGAGCGAATCAAAGAACTGACCCACTGGTTCTTTGAAACAGCAAAAATAAGTTAATGTTGCCCACCTGTCCAGCAGAAACAGAGGAGCCTCCTCAGCCCTTTTCATGCTTTTCAGCTTTCCACGAAGTTGAAGTCAACTTCAATTTTTCTCATTCCACCTTAAAAGTACATTCTGGTGTTTCAGCTTCTTGTTCGAATTTCCCCATTCCACCTTAAAAGGTGCAGCCATTAAGACTACATTCAGGCACCTCAGCTTCTTGTTCAAATTTTCCCGTTCCACCTTAAAAGGTGCAGCAGTTAAGATTACATTCTGGTGCCTCAGCTTCTTATTTGAATTTTTCAGTTCCACCTTAAAAGGTGCAGCAGTTAAGATTACATTCTGGTGACTCAGCTTCTTATTTGAACGTTCCCGTTCCACCTTAAAAGGTGCAGCAGTTAAGATTACATTCTGGTGCCTCAGTTCCTTGTTCAAATTTTCATGCTCCACCTTAAAAGGTGCAGCAGTTAGGATTACATTCTGGTGCCTCAGCTTCTTATTTGAATTTTTCAGTTCCACCTTAAAAGGTGCAGCAGTTAAGACTACATTCAGGCACTTTAGCTTCTTGTTCAAATTTTCCCGTTCCACCTTAAAAGGTGCAGCAGTTAAGATTACATTCTGGTGCCTCAGCCACTTGTTTAAATTTTCCCATTCCACCTTAAAAGATGCACCCGCTGGATTACATTTGTCACCTCAGCTTCTTGTTTGTATTTTCCTGTTCCACCTTAAATAGCACTCGCATGCTGTGTGTGTGGGGGGGGGGGTTGGGGTCACTGTCTGGGGAGGGCAAAACAAAACGGGGGGGCAAGTTTTCACAGGGTGGGACTAACATGTTCCCACTATGTCTTTACATAGAAGGTTGTTGTTTGTTGCTGCATTAATGTGTAAAAGGTTCAACAAATCTTCTCTTCTACTCACAAACACTAATGTGGAATTGAAAGAAAGTTCAGAATCTATACTTGAAGAATTTATCCACTCATTTCAATGAGAACCAACTAAGAAATAATACAAATTCCAAAACGCTTTTCTGATCACTGCCATTACCTTGACTTTCAAGGATTAACAGGCCAGGTAAACACTACAGCTCACAATCCCACAAAACATTAAGCCTTCTGAAAGACCAAGACTACAAACAAACATTTCAATTTGGGAACTCTCAAACTGGAAATAATGTTTCAGGCCTGGAATTCTGAGTAATGATGTCTATTACGCTGAGAAAGGATTCCTGTGCCTTGCTTGTGATAATGGCATTGCTATAAGCACACTGTCATCCTTCAAGCAGATTGTGACCCTGTCTTTTAATTAAGGAACGGCTCATTGTTTCATAACAATGAACAAGTCTTAGCTCTTATCTCCGGCTCCAGTGGGAAACAGATGAGCTCAGTCATCATGTAAGACATGAGAGGTTCTCTCATCAAAGTAAATGTAGTGTTAATAAAACAGGATTATGCACAGACAGACCCCAGGAGCCGTGAGCTCCATCTCTTTTGCCCTCAGAGTGTAGGTGCCCGTGTTTAATAATTGTATTTGGCCTCTGATATTGTTCAAGATCCATTTCAGAAGGGCATAATTGGCTTAACCTCATGGCAGGAATAGACCTAGAGCAGGTCGACTTAGGTTCTCTTCTGGTGGAGTAGCGGCTACATATGAAAATGTTGCCTGAGTCAACTCTGACCTGTCAAGCATGCATCACCATGGCTTTGGAAATGACCAGGTTGTAGCTGCAATAATGTCTCTGAACTGAATAATGCAGCTTTTTTAAACAACTCTGAACACAATATGGGAGATAAATGATGCCAACAAACAGGTTTTGCATTACAGTGAGAAGGAGTGTTGTAAGTCTTGGTTGTACTAGTTAGAGAGTGTAGTGGATAACACACTTCATACACTGTTAAAGACACGACATCTCATATTAATTTCTTTTCTGTACTTAACGCAGCTTGAAGACACTAGAGTTTCCATTTTCCTCAACCGTTTCGGGTCTATGAGCTCACCTGTCCCAGTTTCTATCTCTGTGTCTGTGTCTTTGTGGTGATCCAGCTGCAGAGCAGCCCTTTCCATTCCATCTCATCACGAGATCATACAAGACTCACATCCGGAGTTATGAGCCTGTGAAGAGGGGCTGAGATACACGTCATCTGCCTCTCACCGTGTGGAGCTGCTGGATTCGTGTGTCCGTCTACATTCTGTGTGAAACTGACCGACGGACACTCAGGAGATCACTAAGGACTGACCGTCATGCCGGAAACCCTTCATTCTTCATTCAGTCCACATCGGAGACTCGTGTGAAACGGTGTCAGAGAGTTTCCAGCTGCTGAAGGTGCTGCAGCGGGTTTGGAAAGTAGTGATGAAGATAACGGAGCGTTTAGATATGAAACACATGAGGAACCTGTTCTATGAAGAACCTTTAGAGGAGAGATTAAGAAGGTGTGATTGAGAGAGAGAAAGACTTCAGAAACAAGGAGGTTAATGAAGTTTAAGTTAAGTTTAGTAATTCTGTTCTTTATGCATGCACATGCATGTATGCATTAAAACTCTCTGGTTCTTTAGATTATGCTTAAATGGTTCTTTACATGGTGAAATGGTTCTTCTCATCGATGGAGAATGCGTTGTATATGGTTCTGTACCTAACTTTTTAAAAAGTGGTTCTATATAGCACCAAATGTTCTTCTATCGCTATATCAAGTATATAACAATGACAGAACCCTTTTAGATGCTATGTAGAACAATATATGACAAATACTCCATCAGTCCGAAGAACATGTCACCATGCAAAGTAAAGGCAAAATATCTGTTTAATGACTGTAGCTACAAATGTTCTACCACCTGAAAAAGATCTGACAAAGTGCTGCATTTCCATGTTGATTCAAGTGAAGTTTTTGTATGGTGCCGTATTTAATAGCCTGGGAGACGATTTGAAGGAATAATTTATTAATGGCACATTAATAGCCTTCTTTCCTCTGAGCGTTCTGCTGAAGTGGCAGGACTTACAGAAGATAAGACAGTAATAACTGCCTAACCATGGAGACTTGGTTGCAATTCATTCAACATTTATTATTAATGGAGTAATGATTTTAATTTAAAGTCAAATGGCTTAATCGCAAATCCTGTATTAGGACCAAGAACACACAAAATTCTGCAGATTTGTGTCAATAAGAGAAACATAGACAGAGCGGTTACTCTCTCAATCTCACTAAACATTGAAATGGATTAATACAGTGTGATGAAAGGTGCACAGACCCCTGGGAATGAGCTAATCACTAGCTAATCATGGTGGCTATGGTGAATACAGAGGGGGCAGCTTACATGCACTTTCATTCAGTTATCAATCAGAGACTGTGTACACATCTGTTTGCAAGTTACAGTAATTATCAGGCCTACTCAGTCGGCTCTAATTCAGTCCTGCGCTCAGATTACTTCTTCCGCTGATACGGCCTCAGCTCATTCAACACACCATGTCCGTGCTCAAATGTGAGATTGATTACCATACTGTATAATTAGAGCCTCTTAAGGAAAATGCTGTTTAACGGTCCGTGATGAAAGTGCGTGGAAGTGGGTGTGAGGTGTGTCAAACTCTGGTTCTGAAAATGCAAATGACAACAGAAGGCACTGAGTTGTAAACCCACTTTGATAAGTATTCAAACAAATACAATACAGGGACAAAATACACACTCATTCTGAAATTGAAGCCCAAAGCATGGTCCAAAAAAGTTGAGAAAGAGGCCATTTAAGATTTGTGAAATGTTCAGAAACATCAGAAAAAGGTGACGCAATCACGCTTGGGTGCAAAAGAAGCTTCTAAAGCTCTTTAAGCAGTATGGGAGTCAAGATTGGCCACTTTTTAATCCAACAGTTTTGGAAAAATGTTCCTCAGTGTGCAATTGCAAAGGATTTTCAGTACACATGTAAAAAGATGGTTCTTCAAGGGTTCTTTAGTAAAGAAAAGAGTTTTAAGAAGAACCATGGACACTTAAACAACCCTTTGATTAAAGGTTATTTGCATCATGATATGGTTCTTCAGAATGTGCTGTAGATGGTTTATATAGGACCAAAACGTGCTCTTCTATTGTCAAGCTTTTGGTGTTATATAGTGTTATATAGTGTTTTGGTGTTATATAAAAAGTTCTATTTAGAACCATCTACAGCATATTCTCCATTTTTTTCTGTTATCAACTATGAGGATCTCACTACTACTTTAAAAAAACTAAGCTCACCCACATGGGATCTTGACCCTGTTCCTACCTCATTCCCTAAGTTGTTTTTTGACGTTTTAACTTCTGTAAATTGTTCTCTGTGTTTATCCAGAAGCTTTTAAAACTGCCCTGGTGAAGCCACTGCCGTGAAACAGTAGCATGGATCCTTCTGTACTAAATAATTTTAGACCAATTTCAAACCTGCCTTTTTAAGTAAAGTCTTAGAAAAAGTTGTTTTCAAACAACTAAATGTGTATCTACTATCAAACAATGTATACAAGAAGTTTCAGGTTTTCGTTCCAACCACAGTACAGAGATGGCATTGATTCACGTTATGAATGACCTCAGGCTCAGCGCTGATGCACAAAAATCTTTCTATTCTGGTTTTATTAGATCTTTATTAGATCTTAGTGCAGCCTTTGATACCATTGATCACAAGATTTTACTCCAGCATCTTGGATGCTGGGTCGGCCTAGTGGGCACAGCTTTAGAATGGTGTAAATCATATTTAAGTAATAGGCAGTTCATGGTTTCACTTGGAAATCATTCATCAAAAAGATTTGCCGTTTCTTGTGGAGTCCCCCAAGGTTCAGTCTTAGGGCCTTTGCTTTTCTCTTTGTACATGCTACCTCTAGGTGATGTCATTAGGAAGTATAGTATAAATTTTCACATCTGTGCTGATGACACCCAGCTATACATCTGTATTCCTTCTGAAGATCAAGACTCTGTAGACAGACTGACCAGCAGATGTTTCTCAGTGGATGTCGCAAAATTTTCTACAATTAAATCATGAAAAAGCTGAATTACTAATTGTTGCTACAGAAACTCAGAGAAAAATTATTTTTGAGAAATGTGGTTCTTTAGCTTCTTAAACCAAACCTGAAGTATGAAAACTGGGTGTGATCTTAGACTCTGGGTTTAATCTGCATGTAAACAGTCACTAAAGTAGCTTTTGATCACTTAAGAAATATCACTAAAGTTCGGCCTTTTCCATCTCAGAGCGACGCAGAGAAGCTTGTTCGTGCATTTGGTACAGCAGAGTTGATCACTGTAATGATCTTCTTACTGGACTTCCTAAGAAAAGTACACATCCCTTACAGCTCGTACAAAACGCAGCAGCATCCTAACAAAAACACCACAGAGAGATCAGACCAGTCCTGTTCTGAAAGAGCTGCACTGGCTGCCTGGATCATTCAGGATAGATTTTAAGGTTCTGCTACTGGTCTTTAAAGCTCAAAATAACCCTAAAGCACCTGTTTATGTTCCAGCACGTAATCTAAGATCTGCAGATAGTGGCCTTCTATAGACAACCTCTGTAAAACAGAAAACATGGAGAGACCATGTTTCAGTTATTCTGGTTCTAAACTGTGGAGCTCAATTCAGCTTTTATTAGTCAAGCTTCAGTGCTCAGTGCTTCAGAAGCACTTAAAAACATATCTCTTTAAATTAACATTGAACTAAAACTGAAAATCTCATGGTTTTTATCTTTATCTTTGTCTTCTAATATTATAATCTATCATTTTCTTCTGATTCTAATTAAATACTAATGATGTATTGTATATCTATGTTTTATCACCTCTGTAAAGCACTTTCAGCTGCCACCTGTACATGAAAAGTGTTATATAAATAAAATTATTATTATTATTATTATTATCTGAAGAACTCTTTCATGATGCAAAGAACCCTTTAATCACGCAAAGTGTTCTTAGGGTGGTTATGGTTCTTCATATAACCATTTTCTTCACTTAAGAACTCTTGAAGAACCATCTTTTAAGAGTGTAATTCACACTCTAGGGTGCATAGCATTATCTAGAGAACCTGAATGCCTATGACTTGCTCTGCATTAAATGCATAAATCTGTGATTGATCACTGCATAAACAACATCCACAAGTTCAAGTTAAGACTGTACGATACACAGTGGAAGTCATATAGCAACAATGTCTAGAAACACTGCCCACTTCTTTGGGCTGAAGCCTACCTGAAATGAACTGATGCTCAGTATTATGGTTTGACGAGTCAACCTTTCAGATTGTTTATGGAAATAATGGTTGTCATGTTCTCCAGGCCAAAGAAGGAAGGAGCTATCTAGATTGTTACCAGCGTAAAGTCCAAAATTCCAACATCTGCCATGGTATATGTGTGTGGGGGGGTATTAGTGAGTAACCTCTACATCTGAGAGAGCTCCATTAACAGTCAACACATTCTGGAGCAACACATGCTGCCTTTTAGACGTCGTCTTTTTAGGGACACCCTTGCTTATTTCAACATGACACACCAAGAAATATTCAGCACATGTTACGACAGTATTGTTGCGTAATCAGAGCATGCGAGTGCTGGGCTGACCTGTCTGCAGTCCAGAACTGTCTCCCATTGTAAACATGCAGTGCTTTATGAAGACCAAGGTACAACAATGATTGAACAGAAGAATGTCAAAAAAATCTGCTTTCAAATTTCATTATTTTGTGTCCTTGTTCCCCAACTGACTGGTAAGTGTTGTGAAAAGGAAATGTTGTGTAACGCAGAGGTAAACATGCTCCTTTCTCAGTTTTCTTGGAGCTTGCTGCATTCATTAAATTTGGGAATGAGCTCATTTTTACAGTACTTTTTTTTTTTGTTTTCAAATGTCATGTTTTTATATTGCTCTCAATTTAATTCAGGTCAAGAATGAATTCCAAATCACTGCGTTTTATTTCTATAAACATTTCAGATGCGTCCCAACTCTTGTAAAAGGCCAACAAGACCCCCCCAGTTTTCTTTTTTTCTTCTGGCACTTCAGGCCACACGAAAGAGACACCCGCTCTGCTTGCAGCCCGTGACTAGCTTATCACTGGCTATTTTGGGGGAGCCTTTGTTTGCCTCAACACAGATTATGCAGATGAGGCAGCCATGTGCGTCCTGGAATGCTTGAAATGGGTCGGCGTGAACACGACACGGAGATGATTTTACATGTTCGACAAGATGCGCCTGTTCGGAACTGTTCTGCCTGAAGGGCTGACCGCGAAAGGGACACATGTGCTCAGTACATCCCTTGGCTCTGCCTGCTCAGCTTTTCTTCTCACCCACACAGCCGCTTTCAAATTATTTTTCTTCATTTCCAAGAGTGATTATTTATGTCTATACCATGTAGTGCTTTGAAAAAGCCTCCACGCACCTACTGTAAAGCCACTTAGAGTGCAGAACAGGCTCAAGGACTCAGCTGGATTCTTGTCAAAGGCTTTTTTTAAATAAAAAAATTACAGAACATGCTGGGTTTTTTTGAGAGCCCCACAAAAAACTGCTGCAGATTATGAGCATTGATGTTTTCAATGCACCCCCATTTCTGGCATTTGTGCCACGAGGGCCTGTAATGTTTTTCTTTGTGTTTGAAAGTTGTGGCCTTTTTCCGAGGCCCTCACAAATCTGAAGGCAGCATCAGATGCTCAGGCCTTCTCAAGATGCTCAGGCCTTCTCAAGACAAAGCAAATTGCACTGGTACAATTCGGCAGTCAGAGAAAAGCCTTTATAATGATGAGAAAGTTCACATTTTCCATCGCTTGGTTTGATTTTTGATCACGTCGAGGATTTGCGCAAATTCCTTCTGAACTTATTGAGCTTTTTTGAGACAATGCAATGAGCATCAGCGTTAAACCCTCTAGGGCTGGACTAGACACATGAGAGGCATATGGAGCTTGTGCAATTTGTTTCTAGGTCACCAAAAACCCATAGCACTTCTCCAGAACTCATCAACTCCAGGCTTAGTGGGGCCTGAAGTTAAATGTTATCTGCCAACCCAACCGCCCTCTCATTGTGCCAAGGCAAAGAGACATCCGCCTACAATGACTAGACAAGAAACTGCAGCTAAGTGTAGCCTGAGGCAGGCTTATTGCAGACTTGCTTATAGTGGAAACTTGCCTGCTTATTGCTTTTATTGCTTCTGTACTGGAGAGCTGTATAAACTGACGGAGGATGTGTGCTCCCAAGGGTACTGTTTCTACACCTCGCCGCTAAGCAACCTCCTCAACTGCTGTTCTGGGTCCAACAGAGGTCTTAGTGGAGGCCATAGCAAGGCCTGTTTCGCATGCAAAGCAGCTGCTTTAAAACAAAGCCAATGGTTAGAAAACCGCTGCCTGATTGGACCGTGTTAGGAACTAAATTGTCCCGTCTTGATTATCTATTATAATGTCAAATTTACACCAATTAGGCCTCAAAACAGGAGTTCCGGACCCCCCATGTCAATTACAATCCCGCTGTTCACGCCACGGTGTATCCCAGTTAATCTAAAGCACTTTCTGCTCAGCGGGGATTTTATTAGGGCGAGCACCGTGTTGTCTGTGACTGTTTGATTGACCATGGAGGAGGCAGAGGAGGAGTGATGTCATGCCCTCAGCACCATCACAGCCAGCCAGAGGAAATAAGCTTGATTAGCCCATTAGAGAGGGCTTGTGGGGGATGTGGAGGTCAGTTGAAGGCAAGTTTGCCCTGAGCTCTGAAGTTCCATTCTGCAAGCTGAACATGTTATGAGAGCAGATACTTCATAAAATATTTATTAAAGGCATCTTAATTTCCACCAGTGAGAACAAAAGCATGTCGTACATTTAGTTACATCATTTATACGTCTAGAGTCCATTACATTTACATGCATAACAAGATGTTTCATTATGATTTGAAGCAGGTTTGAAAACCTGTTTCTACAGATTGCATACACTCTTACAAGGGTTCTTCAGGGGTTCTTTGGAAAATAGTTCCATATAGAACCACGAACATGCTTTTGTTCTCACTGGTGAATGAAAATTGTGATGTTTAGATCTCTACTGTTAAGATCTTTCTGGTTTTTGCTCTTACTCAAAAATCATTAATAAGCAGTTATAACACACAAATAGAAAGGTAATAAGTGACCCATGTCTTATCAAGCATTCAGTTAATGGTTCTTCACATGATAAAAAGGTTCTTCATATTGATGGAGAATGTATTGTATAGGGTTCTCTTTTTGGAAACAGCTCCATACGCTGTTGTAATGGTTCTTCAGGGGTTCAAATAAAGCTAATATGTATTCTACTTCTAGTTTACAACATTAAAATATACACCGGTCAGGCAAACCCATCCTGACCACCTCCGTGTTTCTGCGCTCACTGTCCACTTTATCAGCTCCACTGACCGTATAGCTGCACTCTGTAGTTCTACAGTTACAGACTGTAGTCCATCTGTTTCTCTGATACTCTGTTACCCTGTTCTTCAGTGGTCAGGACCCCCATGGACCCTCACAGAGCAGGTACTATTTGGGTGGTAGGTCATTCTCAGCACTGCAGTAACACTGACATGGTGGTGGTGTGTTAGTGTGTGTTGTGCTGGTGTGAGTGGATCAGACTCAGCAGTGCTGCTGGAGTTTTTAAACACTGTGTCCACTCTCTGTCCACTCTATTAGACACTCCTACCTTGTCGGTCCACCTTGTAGATGTAAAGTCAGAGACGACAGCTCATCTGCTGCTGCACGGTTTGTGTTGGTCATCCTCTAGTCCTTCATCAGTGGTCACAGGACGCTGCCCGCAGGACGCTGCCCACAGGACGCCGCCCACAGGACGCCGCCCACAACACGCCACCCACAGGACGCTGCCTGCAGGACACAACATTATACTGCGTAAATTGAGTAGCCACTCCCATCCCTGAAATTTATAATCAGATTACTTATCCTGTTTGAATTGATCATAAATATTTGACACGTCCTGCTTCATCCTCGTTATTCTATCTTCTTCATCTGAGTGATGAGTATCTGTACGTAGCAGCTTTGATAATGTTCTTAATAAACCAGCAGGATTCAGAGTCCCTGCTTAACTTATTTGAAGAGCCACTGAAAACACGGCAGCTGCAGCTCGAGCCACGTGATACTGGATAATTGGATTCTTTATTAATTAAACCTAATCGTATTTGTTTGCCTTTACAATGTTAATGTAGTTAGCAGACCTTCAAGCAATGCATTAAATACGACACAACGTCCTATAACGATGATTAGTATTAAGCGTAATTACCAAGCCAAATTATGCTCAATTTGAAATGAACTTCCGTCAAAAACCAGGGCATCACAAGATTCATGGGAGACCAGCATGGATTCTTCAGGACAAGCCAATTAAATAAAATAAATAAATAAACAAATAAATAAATAAATGAGCCTAAAGGTGAAACCATTTAACAAGGATCTAAGTCAGCTTTCCTAAATATCTCTGTCTGGCTCCTTGTGCAATCGATGGAAATGCTGCAGAACTGGTTGCAGTCAATGTCAACAACAGCACAGGATTAAAAAAAGAAAAGCAGACTAAACCCAAGTAGCCAAGAGAATGTACATGGGTTATTATGCACAATTACATGGTTATTACTAAGTTAGTTACATTCGTAATGTATTTACGTCGTGACAGGTTGCAGCCTACGCTGCTGACCGTTTTCATGTCAAAAGTAGCAAAACAAAGTATTTATTTATTTTTCCAAAAAATACATACAACATTAACAAAATTTATTTTTAAAAAGACTTTATGACCAATTCATACCCAAAGGCAGCAATACAGATAGTAAAGACAGTAATAAGCTAAACATATACATATAATATACGAGCAGTTGTGGGCTGCAGGTTACGGAACTGGCCCTGTGACCGGAAGGTCGCCGGTTCGATCCCCAGGGCTGACAGTCCATGACTGAGGTGTCCTTGAGCAAGACACCTAACCCCCAACTGCTCCCCGGGCGCTGCGGATAGGGCTGCCCACCACTCCGGGCAAGTGTGCTCACTGCCCCCTAGTGTGTATGTGGTGTTTCACTGCACGGATGGGTTAAATGCGGAGGTGGAATTTCCCCGTTTGTGAGATTAAAAAAGAATCACTTAACTTATAAATCATCTGGACTCTGAGATACAGCTTCATAGTCTAGAAAGACCAGCAGCATCTTTATTTCCTGCGGAAGTTAAGGAAAGCTCACCTCCCACCCACCATCCCCACCACCTTCTACAGAGGCACTGTAGAGAGAATCCAGAGCAGCTGTTTTACTGCCTGGTTTGGGAATTCCATCAGTCACTCAAAGCAAAAGGAATTTTTGTCTAAAGTCCAAGTTCAGTGTAGAGTCCAAAATATGTTTTTGAACCCAGTTGGTAATGTGAGTTAGGGATGTGCATTGGGTACTCGAGTCCTCAGTTCACCCTGTGGGGTCCATGAACACGCTCTGAATTCTCTCTCTCTCTATCTGGTTCTGTATCTTTGTGATAATCCAGGTCAGAAATCCAGTTTGGACACTTCCTAAATCTGTAGAGTCGCCCTTTCCATTTTATCTTACCACGAGTTCATACGACACTTTAATAATTGTATTTGGCCTCTGATATTGTTCAAGATCCATTTCAGAAGGGCATAATTGGCTTAACCTCATGGCAGGAATAGACCTAGAGCAGGTCGACTTAGGTTCCCTTCTGGTGGAGTAACGGTCAACTCTGACCTGTCAAGCATGCATCACCATGGCATTGGAAATGACCAGGTTGTAGCTGCAATAATGTCTCTGAACTGAATAATGCAGCTTTTTTAAACAACTCTGAACACAATATGGGAGATAAATGATGCCAACAAACAGGTTTTGCATTACAGTGAGAAGGAGTGTTGTAAGTCTTGGTTGTACTAGTTAGAGAGTGTAGTGGATAACACACTTCATACACTGTTAAAGACACGACATCTCATATTCATTTCTTTTCTGTACTTAACGCAGCTTGAAGACACTAGAGTTTCCATTTTCCTCAACCGTTTGGCATCTATGAACACACCCGTGCATCAGATTCCCTGTCTCTTATATCTCTGTGTGTCTCTTTGTGAAGATCCAGCTCAGAAATCCAGTTCAAACCCTTCCTGAATCCATAGAGCCGCCCTTTCCATTCCATCTCATCACGAGATCCTACGAGACTCACACCAGGAGTTATGAGCCTGTGAAGAGGGGCTGAGATACACCTCATCTGCCTCTCACCGTGTGGAGCTGCTGGATTCGTGTGTCCGTCTACATTCTGTGTGAAACTGACCGACGGACACTCCGGAGATCACTAAGGACTGACCGTCATGCCGGAAACCCTTCATTCTTCACTCAGTCCACATCGGAGACTCGTGTGAAACGGCGTCAGAGAGTTTCCAGCTGCTGAAGCTGCTGCAGCGGGTTTGGAAAGTAGCGATGAAGATAACGGAGCGTTTAGATATGAAACACATGAGGAACCTGTTCTATGAAGAACCTTTAGAGGAGGATTTAAGAAGAGATGAAGAAACTGTAAAAATGACCTCAGACCCCACAGGGTTAAACTAATCCCATTCCAGCAGTGCTTGTCACTCGAGATGCACGGAAGAGAGATATTTTATTTTATATAAATATTTATTTATATAATATTTTATTTATTTTTAGTTGTTTATGTTAATTATCTGTACACATTCTGTCCTCTGTGCACAAAATGAGCGTTGATTGATGTCCTGGAGATGTAAATGGCTGTTTTTAGCATAAGGCCTTTTGTATCATAAATTTGTTGACGTTTTTGCACATCCCATGCACATTTATTCATTAAGCAACACTAGTGCTGACCTTTAGAGCTGCAAATGGTCTTCCTCCACAGTATCTGAGCGCACTCGTCATCTATTATAATGCACTATGCCTGATTCGATCACGAGATAATGAAGATGACCAACAGCAGTAGAGGTTCTTTTTAATGACAACAAGCAAAAGTTTTACTGGACTTTATATGAATAAAATGTTATATGTGTAGCGTCGAGTGATGAAGTCAGACACGTGCGGAAAGTAGAACAAGGGAACCTTTAATAAACCAGACGTAATGTAGCTCAGAGTCGAAACAGACTTGGGTCAAAACCAAAACAATCCGAAGGAAGAGACACAAAATCAAAGTCCAGAAAACAGCCCAAAAGGTCAGAACACGGAAATCTCTCAAAGGCAGAATATCCACAGGGAAATAGGAAAAGAGCAAACGGTAAACAGGCAAACAGGTCATGAACGATAAGGCGTAGAAACACGGGAAACACGGGAAACACGGGAAACGCTCAGTGTGTCGCTGAATGAAACAACACTTCGCAATGAACTTATGCCCGGGCATATAAGCTAAAGCTAATAGCTAAACACAGGTGAACCACATTAGTATTCCGGAGAGTGAGATCTGTGATTGGAGCGTGCAGGTAGGTCCGAGTTGGTGGGAGACATGTGACTTCCTGGAGGAGTCTGGGTGATGGAGTCCAAGGAATATGTGACAATATGACTGCAAAATTCACTTCTACCCCTAACGTTACACCTCAGTAACAGTTCATCAAATGTGCATGAGGTTTTAGAAGCAGCTAATAAGATGTAGACAAATATTTATATATAACATAAAAGTCTCTCCATCCACTATGAATGCAAAATCTCCTGAAAATGCTCAAATGAGCGTTGCAGCCTTTATAAACTTTAATATTTGAAAGATTTGGATTCATTTTACATCTGACTTTGTTCAATGATCAGTCACATGTTTCTTCGACACTGTTGTGGCATCAGCAATCTTTGGAGTGGTCTGCTGGGGCAGCAGCATCTCATCTGTGGACAGGAAAAGACTTGACAGACTTCTTAAGAGGGCCATCTCTGCCCTGGGAAGCCCCCTTGACCCAGCGCAGGCAGTGGGACACAGGAGGATGTTAGCCAAACTAGTGTAGATGCTGGAGAACAGCTTCCACCCTATGTGTGAGACTCTGGCAGCACTGGGCAGCTCCTTCAGTGACCGGCTGCTTCACCCCAACTGTGTGAAGGAGGCCATCGCACGTCCTTCTTTCTTGCTGCTGTTAGACTGAACAACCAGCATTGGTCCCAGTAGAACTTCCTCCACCTCCCACTGGACCTCACACACCTACAGAACACTGACCACTGACCACTGAAGAACAGGGTAACAGAGTATCAGAGAAACAGATGGACTACAGTCTGTAACTGTAGAACTACAGAGTGCAGCTATGCAGTAAGTGGAGCTGATAAAGTGGACAGTAAGTGTAGAAACGAGGAGGTGGTCAGAATGTTTTGCCTGATTGGTGTATAAAGTTATTTAAACTTGAAGCTGTTTAATAAATGAAGGTTTTAGCAAAAGTTCTGTCAGGAAGACATGAATGACTCCTGATTAATCTCTGGCCTGCACCTTTAACATGACTTGACTTAGAGGTGTATTCTGCTGCTTTCAGTGGTGGACAGTAACTGAGTAACTGAGTATCTGAGTATCTGAGTAAATGTAATTAGTTTCTGTACTTTAGTATTTTTGGTGTATCTGTACTGAAGTTTCTCCGTTCTGGGCGACTTTCTCCTTTCACTCCACTACATTTCAGAGTCTAATATCCGACTTTTTCCTCCTACATTTTGAGAAATCTGTCGTTCCTTTTGGTTTCTGTGTGTATAAAAACGTAACATGTCAAAACGAAAGAAGCGCAAAGCCAGAGCACCAATCAGGGCCCAGCGGTCACTTTGTTTAGAGCTGGTTTTGACCTGTTGGTCATACCGACCCAGTGCAGCACGCGGTTCAACGTCAGCGCAGCAGCGTAAAACTTTGGGAGAGTCTGTTCAACATAAATGATGAACTAACCTAACTTTGTGTAAATAGAGCTCAATATAGAAATATGTCCACATATGCAGTCGAGACTGACGCGGCTTTTTTCTGAATTTCTACAAACACCATTTCATTTTATAGTAAATGAGTTTGGGCTGGTTTATGTTTATGAACAGACGCCTACAGATCAACATAGTAAAGGAGCTCATCTGTGATCCTGAGTTTAAAGCCAGTTTTTATTCAACTTCAACTTGGAACTAAGTTGCCTTAAGTTAATTAATATTTTAGTACTTTTACTTTATACTTAAGTACATTTGAAGGTAAATACTTTAGTACTTTTACTCAAGTGGAGGTCTAAAGGGAGGAACTTCTACTTTTACTGGAGGAATATTTCACCTTGGGTGTCTCTACTTTAACTCAGGTACATGGTTTGTGTACTTCGTCCATCACTGGCTGCTTTCAGATGCTGACATTTTGATGTTCCCCTCCTTCCTTCCCATCAGCAGCAGTCTGGTCCCCATCTGGTTGTCTGCTTAATCCTGGACTGAGGATGGGGCCTACGCCAAAAACTCTTTAACTTCTACTTAACTGTTGTTTTTCAACTTGTAAAATCCATTTGACGATTGAAGTTGTCTTCCTTCACTCCTGCCTCCTGAGTCTTCCTGGTAGAACTTTACTTTTTGAGGTTTGCAGGATGTTTTTTAAAGCAAAGTCAACCGATTTACATTTACACTGCAGCCACATTTCCATAAAAATCTGTTTTTGTTCAGACAGGCAGCCAAAATGTAGGGAAAATATATGTTTTCAAAAATGCCTGTTTATGTGTAGATGGAGACTAAGTGTATATTTGGAATCCAAGCACAGCCAACATTACATTCTGCTGTGTTTTGATCTGTATCGCATGTTTTCTCCTGTTTCCGTCTTTGTCCGCCCACTGAGCCTCTGTTACAGTGTAATATGACGCAGGTTCCAGCTGGAATGCTTTCACAAACATTTACATTTTCAATCTCCCGCTGTGACGACGGCCTGCCTCCCACAACTTCACCTCAATCACTCTTCATTTAATGCTGTACCACCTCATCCCTCAAGAACACTTTACACTCCTCAGGATCTGACGTGTAATATACGCCAATGGAAATAATAGATCCAGGAACTTTCACAGATGGTTAGTGTTGCTGCTGAAGCCGTCCTTCCCAAATTAGTTAGACGTATGACCAGGGCTCAGATATGAAATTTAAAACCTATGCATTCATTTCGAGCACAAATATAGTAATGCTTGTCCCAAAATTTGTTTAAAAATAATTAATTTAATTATTAATAATTTTAAACTGTACATAGACCTAATATAAATATACACTAGCAGGTTGGGAAACTATTAGTCCTTTTTTGTGTCAGCCTAACTTGAAATTTTAGGTCAAAGTTCTATTTACTTAATTCATCCATCCATTTTCTAAGCTGCTTCTCCATCAGGGTCAGGCCAATCCCAGCAGACATCGGGCGGAAGGCAGGATACGCCCTGGACAGGTCGCCAGTCCATCGCAGGGCAGCCAGACAGGCACAGAGAGTCACTCACACCCAGGGACAATTTAGCACGTCCAATCGAACTGACTGCATGTCTTTGGACTGTGGGAGGAAACCGGAGAACCCGGAGGAAACCCACGCAGACACGGGGAGTACATGCAGACTCCACACATAGAGGACCCCGGTCACCCGGCTGGGGAATCGAACCCAGGCCCTCCTCGCTGTGAGGCGACAGCACCACCCACCGTGCCACTGTGCCGCCCTCACTTTGATTTTGATTCATCCATCAGGGTCAGGCCAATCCCAGCAGACATTGAGCGGAAGGCAGGATATGCCCTGGACAGGTCGCCAGTCCATCGCAGGACAGCCAGACAGGCATATACAGTACACTCACACCTAGGGGGCAATTTAGAGCGTCCAGTCAGCCTGACTGCATGTCTTTGGACTGTGGGAGGAAACTGGAGAACCTGGAGGAAACCCACACAGACACAGTGAGACCATGCAAACTCACCCAGAAAGGACTCTGGTCACCTGGCTGGAAATCAAAGCCAGGCCCTTTTTGCTGTGAGGCAATAGCACTACCCACAGCGCCACCATGCTGTGCTACTTCTTACTGCATGAAGTAATTTTGAAGTAGATCTGACAAGACACTTTTTACAGTTTATCCCATTGGAAATCACATATAATTAATATTCCTCTCTTATGATTAATGCAAATAATGAAATTCTTCTTAAATCTGTCATGATAACATGACACTCTGTTCTAGATAAACTGACAGAGTCAGAACTGT
The DNA here is from genome assembly GCF_015220715.1 of Pygocentrus nattereri. Taxonomy (NCBI): domain Eukaryota; kingdom Metazoa; phylum Chordata; class Actinopteri; order Characiformes; family Serrasalmidae; genus Pygocentrus; species Pygocentrus nattereri. The sequence goes on from NC_051211.1 coordinate 55,929,970, forward strand.
TCACAGTGGTGGTGATAGGAACCAGACGTCCCCCTCTAAAAGCTCCTCACAGTGGTGGTGATGGGAACCAGACGTCCCTCTAAAAGCTCCTACAGAAAGTTCCTACATGAACTGGTTCTGAATTCACTGCCTGATGACTGAGACGCTGTTTTATGAGAGTTTAGAGAACTTCAACTCCATTCATGGTGGAGGGAGACATGCAGGGCGCTGTACGGCAAAATAGTCCCCAAAGAAAACTCATTATTCCAGATTTTCCACTGTTTTCCATCATCAACATTCCATATGAACTCAGAAGATTCATGTACACTGTAAAAATACTCTCGTCAGATCACTGATCGATATCAGTTTGTTAATGTAAAGGGTGAATCATCTGTTCGTGCAAAAGTAATGTATGGTGTTCCACAAGGCTCTGTTTTAGGACCTATACTATTCACAATATATATGCTGCCACTAGGCACCATTATCAGTAAACACGGCATAAATTTCCACTGTTATGCTGATGACACCCAGTTATATATATCAAGTAAACCGGATGATAAAATTAAACTTGGCAAGATTGAGGACTGTGTAAAAGACAAAAGATTGGATGTCAAATAATTTTCTACTACTTAACTCAGATAAAACAGAGGTCCTGCTTCTGGGTTCAAAATTAGCCAGACACAGACACAGACTGTCTAACTCAACACTAAAACTTAACAATCTCTCAGTTTCATCAAGCCTATCTGTTAAAAATCTTGGTGTCATGATAGACGCTGATCTCTCCTTCGACACACATATATCTAATATCACTAGAACAGCTTTCCTGCATCTCCGCAATATCGCTAAATTAAGAAATTCATTATCTCTACAGGATGCAGAAAAGCTAGTTCATGCATTCATTACTTCAAGGTTAGATTATTGTAATGCCCTGCTGTCTGGATGTCACAGCAAAAGCCTCAACAAGCTTCAGCTGGTCCAGAACGCTGCAGCCAGAGTCTCACAAGAACTAGGAAGTTTGACCATATTAGTCCAGTTTTATCAGCCCTGCACTGGCTACCAGTTAAATTTCGCATTGATTATAAAATTCTATTACTGACTTATAAAGCTCTAAACGGGCTCGCCCCTCAGTACCTGAGTGAGCTCCTCTCCCACTATGAACCATCACGCCTACTTAGATCACAAGGTGCTGCTCACTACTGGTACCTAGAACTAATAAAGCTCCATCAGGGGGCGGAGCTTTCTCATACAAAGCCCCCCAGCTCTGGAATAACCTTCCTGCTAATGTTCGGGAATCAGACACAGCCTCAGTCTTTAAGTCTAGGCTAAAAACTTATTTGTACAGTCAAGCATTTGGTGACTAGTCTTCCCTGTCAGGTCTAGATCTGCTGGAGTCTCTGCTGCTCTGTTTTACTGTAATCTGTGGTCAGCCACTCTTTACAGTACTAACTCTGTTTTTTTCTTCTCCTTTCTCTGCCGAGCTGATCAGCTGCCCATCCTGAGCGTCTGATGCTGTTGCCTCTTCTGCCTTGATTGGTGGCGCTGCTCACCAGCCTTCTGGACCGGTTTGACCACCACTGAGCTTCTTGCTGTACAGCGCTGTGCAGTCCTCACCCTCAGATCTTCTCTTTCCCCACTTTACTATAAAACTTCATACTAATAATGTTTGCTGTCCGGTGTCAACCATAGGAGGATGGGTTCCCCTTCTGAGTCTTGGTTCCTCTCAAGGTTTCTTCCTCTTTTAGGGAGTTTTTTCCTTGCCACCGTCGCCGCTGGCGACGCTTATGGGGGCTCGGACCCGGATTTTCTTTCTTCTTTTCTCTTCTCTCTGTAATACTGATTGTTCTGTAAAGCTGCTTTGTGACAACACCTGCTGTAAAAAGCGCTATATAAATAAATTTTGCTTGCTTTTTTGCTTGATCTACTTAAAAATTACTTCATGTGGTAACAAGTAAATGAACTGGTTTTATTCAATGTAAAAAACCGTGTTGATTGAAAGAATCATTAATTAAAGTCTTAATTCAGGTTGAATTAAACTAGTTAATTTACTTGCTACTGCATTAAGTGTTTTTGTTTAGGTAGATCTGATGAGACAATTTCTACAGTGTAGGTTCCTCTTGTGGTTTAACTTCTACTCCATATGTAGGTACATCTGTACCTTTGAGTTCCCTATCTGGTGCCCTCCAGATGGTTGAGATGATTCTGTGTTCAGATTACATTCTGCTCAGCTGAAATCTGAGCTTTGCCTGAAATGAAATGTAAGAGATTTGCTGCTCAGTGCAGAAATACAGAGGCGGACAACTGAGGTGCACCTGCTGAAAATCACTTTGATGCTCTTCCAAATCTCATTCAGAATATTTTCCTTCCAGATATTTTTGCAGTGATCGATTCTGCCTGCAGCAGCAGCAGCTCGGTTAATCTGACTCTGCTTTAACTCAGCGTGCTTTGGGCTCGTTCGTGAAAAGCATCTGCAAATATATTCATAATTCAAGGAAGCCTTGTTTTCTTTTCGCCGGCATTATTGGATGGAAACGATTTTCACTGTCCTTCTGCTCTGCGTCAGCATGTTTATTCATGACTACAGAAGGCTGAAGCTTCCTTGGAGGCTATTTTCTCCAAACCAAGAGCTTGAAATGTCGCCGGGTATTGATTTCGAAGGCCAAAGATTTTATTTTTTACCTTTGCTGTTTCAGAGAAATCAATGTGAAATTTCCCATGGTTCCCAAAGGTTAATTCTACCAATTCCTCAAAATCTCTGCATAAATAGAGTTGTTTAGAGCAGTTTGTTGTGAAAACTAGATAAACTGACCGAGTCAGAACCGCTCACAGTGGTGGTGATGGGAACCAGACGTCCCTCTAAAAGCTCCTACAGAAAGTTCCTACATGAACTGGTTCTGAATTCACTGCCTGATGACTGAGACGCTGTTTTATGAGAGTTTAGAGAACTTCAACTCCATTCATGGTGGAGGGAGACATGCAGGGCGCTGTGCGGCAAAATAGTCCCCAAAGAAAACTCAATATTCCAGATTTTCCACCATTTTCCATCATCAACATTCCAGATAAACTCAGAAGACTCGTGTAGGTTCTCTGGTGGTTCTGGACAGGATAATAAAATGTCTATATCTGTGTTGTAGTCATGGCGACGCCTGGTTCCCATCACCACCACTGTAAAGACGTCTGAACCATTTCACAACAAATCTTCTGAATCTCTGTTTACTCCTCACACACCGAGTTATGGAGAAATAAAATATTAAAAAAAACATTGAAATGTTCTGATGGATAAGGTCAGCATTGGCTAGAATACTTGGAAAACTTCATAAACTGACCTAAATGCATTCAGAAACATATTCCATTACAATATGTGTCAGGATTGGCCCCTCCCAGTCCTGTCCATGTGTCCGTGTATTGGTTTAGTCCATGTGCGTTTGTTTTGGTATCTGTAGTCCTGCCCCTCGTTTTCTAACTCCTCCCCTGATTGTCTCCACCTGTTTTGCACCTGTCCCTCGTTATCCCTGTTGTATTTAAGCCCTGTGTTGGTTGTTGTTGTTTTTGCCAGTCTTTGTTTGATGTATCAGTCTCTGTCTGATGTTTTGGTTTGTTGCTAGAACTATTTGTATTGCTTGCCATGTTTGTACCTGAATCTGTCTGTATTGGCTCTATGACCCTGGAACGGTTTTGACCACGACCCTGGATTTGCCCCTAATAAATCTCGCTTACCTCCGGACATGCGTCCGATCACATTGATTTATCAGTCTACTCAGGCTTTAGCAGAGCTCAGTAACGCTGAGATTAATAACTGATCACATTGATTTATCAGTCTACTCAGACTTTAGCAGAGCTCAGTAACACTGAGATTAATAACCGATCACATTGATTTATCAGTCTACTCAGACTTTAGCAGAGCTCAGTAATGCTGAGATTAATAACTCATCACATTGATTTATCACTCTACTCAGACTTTAGCAGAGTTCAGTAACACTGAGATTAATAACTGATCACATTGATTTATCAGTCTACTCAGGCTTTAGCAGAGCTCAGTAACACTGAGATTAATAACTGATCACATTGATTTATCAGTCTACTCAGACTTTAGCAGAGCTCAGTAACGCTGAGATTAATAACCGATCACATTGATTTATCAGTCTACTCAGGCTTTAGCAGAGCTCAGTAACGCTGAGATTAATAACCGATCACATTGATTTATCAGTCTACTCAGACTTTAGCAGAGCTCAGTAACGCTGAGATTAATAACTGATCACATTGATTTATCAGTCTACTCAGGCTTTAGCAGAGCTCAGTAACACTGAGATTAATAACTGATCACATTGATTTATCAGTCTACTCAGACTTTAGCAGAGCTCAGTAACACTGAGATTAATAACTGATCACATTGATTTATCAGTCTACTCAGACTTTAGCAGAGCTCAGTAACGCTGAGATTAATAACTGATCACATTGATTTATCAGTCTACTCAGGCTTTAGCAGAGCTCAGTAACGCTGAGATTAATAACTGATCACATTGATTTATCAGTCTACTCAGGCTTTAGCAGAGCTCAGTAACGCTGAGATTAATAACTGATCACATTGATTTATCAGTCTACTCAGGCTTTAGCAGAGCTCAGTAACGCTGAGATTAATAACCGATCACATTGATTTATCAGTCTACTCAGACTTTAGCAGAGCTCAGTAACGCTGAGATTAATAACCGATCACATTGATTTATCAGTCTACTCAGACTTTAGCAGAGCTCAGTAACGCTGAGATTAATAACCGATCATATTGATTTATCAGTCTACTCAGACTTTAGCAGAGCTCAGTAACGCTGAGATTAATAACCGATCACATTGATTTATCAGTCTACTCAGACTTTAGCAGAGCTCAGTAACGCTGAGATTAATAACCGATCACATTGATTTATCAGTCTACTCAGACTTTAGCAGAGCTCAGTAACGCTGAGATTAATAACCGATCACATTGATTTATCAATCTACTCAGGCTTTAGCAGAGCTCAGTAACGCTGAGATTAATAACCGATCACATTGATTTATCAGTCCACTCAGGCTTTAGCAGAGCTCAGTAACACTGAGATTAATAACTGATCACATTGATTTATCAGTCCACTCAGGCTTTAGCAGAGCTCAGTAACACTGAGATTAATAACCGATCACATTGATTTATCAGTCTACTCAGGCTTTAGCAGAGCTCAGTAACGCTGAGATTAATAACCGATCACATTGATTTATCAGTCTACTCAGGCTTTAGCAGAGCTCAGTAACGCTGAGATTAATAACCGATCACATTGATTTATCAGTCTACTCAGGCTTTAGCAGAGCTCAGTAACGCTGAGATTAATAACCGATCACATTGATTTATCAGTCTACTCAGACTTTAGCAGAGCTCAGTAACGCTGAGATTAATAAACGATCACATTGATTTATCAGTCTACTCAGGCTTTAGCAGAGCTCAGTAACACTGAGATTAATAAACGATCACATTGATTTATCAGTCTACTCAGGCTTTAGCAGAGCTCAGTAACACTGAGATTAATAAACGATCACATTGATTTATCAGTCTACTCAGGCTTTAGCAGAGCTCAGTAACACTGAGATTAATAAACGATCACATTGATTTATCAGTCTACTCAGGCTTTAGCAGAGCTCAGTAACACTGAGATTAATAACCGATCACATTGATTTATCAGTCTACTCAGGCTTTAGCAGAGCTCAGTAACACTGAGATTAATAACCGATCACATTGATTTATCAGTCTACTCAGGCTTTAGCAGAGCTCAGTAACACTGAGATTAATAACTGATCACATTGATTTATCAGTCTACTCAGGCTTTAGCAGAGCTCAGTAACGCTGAGATTAATAACCGATCACATTGATTATCAGTCTACTCAGGCTTTAGCAGAGCTCAGTAACACTGAGATTAATAACCGATCACATTGATTTATCAGTCTACTCAGGCTTTAGCAGAGCTCAGTAACACTGAGATTAATAACTGATCACATTGATTTATCAGTCTACTCAGGCTTTAGCAGAGCTCAGTAACTCTGAGATTAATAACCGATCACATTGATTTATCAGTCTACTCAGGCTTTAGCAGAGCTCAGTAACGCTGAGATTAATAACCGATCACATTGATTTATCAGTCTACTCAGGCTTTAGCAGAGCTCAGTAACGCTGAGATTAATAATCGATCACATTGATTTATCAGTCTACTCAGGCTTTAGCAGAGCTCAGTAACGCTGAGATTAATAACCGATCACATTGATTTATCAGTCTACTCAGGCTTTAGCAGAGCTCAGTAACGCTGAGATTAATAACCGATCACATTGATTTATCAGTCTACTCAGGCTTTAGCAGAGCTCAGTAACGCTGAGATTAATAACCGATCACATTGATTTATCAGTCTACTCAGGCTTTAGCAGAGCTCAGTAACGCTGAGATTAATAACCGATCACATTGATTTATCAGTCTACTCAGACTTTAGCAGAGCTCAGTAACGCTGAGATTAATAACCGATCACATTGATTTATCAGTCTACTCAGACTTTAGCAGAGCTCAGTAACGCTGAGATTAATAACCGATCACATTGATTTATCAGTCTACTCAGGCTTTAGCAGAGCTCAGTAACGCTGAGATTAATAACCGGTCACATTGATTTATCAGTCTACTCAGGCTTTAGCAGAGCTCAGTAACGCTGAGATTAATAACCGATCACATTGATTTATCAGTCCACTCAGGCTTTAGCAGAGCTCAGTAACGCTGAGATTAATAACCGATCACATTGATTTATCAGTCTACTCAGGCTTTAGCAGAGCTCACTAACGCTGAGATTAATAGCCGATCACATTGATTTATCAGTCTACTCAGGCTTTAGCAGAGCTCAGTAATGCTGAGATTAATAACCGATCACATTGATTTATCAGTCTACTCAGACTTTAGCAGAGCTCAGTAACGCTGAGATTAATAACCGATCACATTGATTTATCAGTCTACTCAGGCTTTAGCAGAGCTCAGTAACGCTGAGATTAATAACCGATCACATTGATTTATCAGTCTACTCAGGCTTTAGCAGAGCTCAGTAACGCTGAGATTAATAACCGATCACATTGATTTATCAGTCTACTCAGACTTTAGCAGAGCTCAGTAACGCTGAGATTAATAACCGATCACATTGATTTATCAGTCTACTCAGACTTTAGCAGAGCTCAGTAACGCTGAGATTAATAACCGATCACATTGATTTATCAGTCTACTCAGACTTTAGCAGAGCTCAGTAACGCTGAGATTAATAACCGATCACATTGATTTATCAGTCTACTCAGGCTTTAGCAAAGCTCAGTAACGCTGAGATTAATAACCGATCACATTGATTTTTCAGTCTACTCAGGCTTTAGCAGAGCTCAGTAACGCTGAGATTAATAACCGATCACATTGATTTTTCAGTCTACTCAGGCTTTAACAGAGCTCAGTAATGCTGAGATTAATAACTGATCACATTGATTTATCAGTCTACTCAGGCTTTAGCAGAGCTCAGTAATGCTGAGATTAATAACCGATCACATTGATTTATCAGTCTACTCAGGCTTTAGCAGAGCTCAGTAACGCTGAGATTAATAACCGATCACATTGATTTATCAGTCTACTCAGGCTTTAGCAGAGCTCAGTAACGCTGAGATTAATAACCGATCACACTGATTTATCAGTCTACTCAGGCTTTAGCAGAGCTCAGTAACGCTGAGATTAATAACTGATCACATTGATTTATCAGTCTACTCAGACTTTAGCAGAGCGCAGTAACGCTGAGATTAATAACCGATCACATTGATTTATCAGTCTACTCAGACTTTAGCAGAGCTCAGTAACATGAGATTAATAACCGATCACATTGATTTATCAGTCTACTCAGACTTTAGCAGAGCTCAGTAACGCTGAGATTAATAACCGATCACATTGATTTATCAGTCTACTCAGACTTTAGCAGAGCTCAGTAACGCTGAGATTAATAACCGATCACATTGATTTATCAGTCTACTCAGACTTTAGCAGAGCTCAGTAACGCTGAGATTAATAACCGATCACATTGATTTATCAGTCTACTCAGGCTTTAGCAGAGCTCAGTAACGCTGAGATTAATAACCGATCACATTGATTTATCAGTCTACTCAGGCTTTAGCAGAGCTCAGTAACGCTGAGATTAATAACCGATCACATTGATTTATCAGTCCACTCAGGCTTTAGCAGAGCTCAGTAACGCTGAGATTAATAACCGATCACATTGATTTATCAGTCTACTCAGGCTTTAGCAGAGCTCAGTAACGCTGAGATTAATAACCGATCACATTGATTTATCAGTCTACTCAGGCTTTAGCAGAGCTCAGTAACGCTGAGATTAATAACCGATCACATTGATTTATCAGTCTACTCAGGCTTTAGCAGAGCTCAGTAACGCTGAGATTAATAACCGATCACATTGATTTATCAGTCTACTCAGACTTTAGCAGAGCTCAGTAACGCTGAGATTAATAACCGATCACATTGATTTATCAGTCTACTCAGACTTTAGCAGAGCTCAGTAACGCTGAGATTAATAACCGATCACATTGATTTATCAGTCTACTCAGACTTTAGCAGAGCTCAGTAACGCTGAGATTAATAACCGATCACATTGATTTATCAGTCTACTCAGGCTTTAGCAGAGCTCAGTAACGCTGAGATTAATAACCGATCACATTGATTTTTCAGTCTACTCAGGCTTTAGCAGAGCTCAGTAACGCTGAGATTAATAACCGATCACATTGATTTTTCAGTCTACTCAGGCTTTAACAGAGCTCAGTAATGCTGAGATTAATAACTGATCACATTGATTTATCAGTCTACTCAGGCTTTAGCAGAGCTCAGTAATGCTGAGATTAATAACCGATCACATTGATTTATCAGTCTACTCAGGCTTTAGCAGAGCTCAGTAACGCTGAGATTAATAACTGATCACACTGATTTATCAGTCTACTCAGGCTTTAGCAGAGCTCAGTAACGCTGAGATTAATAACCGATCACATTGATTTATCAGTCTACTCAGACTTTAGCAGAGCGCAGTAACGCTGAGATTAATAACCGATCACATTGATTTATCAGTCTACTCAGACTTTAGCAGAGCGCAGTAACGCTGAGATTAATAACCGATCACATTGATTTATCAGTCTACTCAGACTTTAGCAGAGCTCAGTAACGCTGAGATTAATAACCGATCACATTGATTTATCAGTCTACTCAGACTTTAGCAGAGCTCAGTAACGCTGAGATTAATAACTGATCACATTGATTTATCAGTCTACTCAGACTTTAGCAGAGCTCAGTAACGCTGAGATTAATAACCGATCACATTGATTTATCAGTCTACTCAGGCTTTAGCAGAGCTCAGTAACGCTGAGATTAATAACCGATCACATTGATTTATCAGTCTACTCAGGCTTTAGCAGAGCTCAGTAACGCTGAGATTAATAACCGATCACATTGATTTATCAGTCTACTCAGGCTTTAGCAGAGCTCAGTAACGCTGAGATTAATAACCGATCACATTGATTTATCAGTCTACTCAGGCTTTAGCAGAGCTCAGTAACGCTGAGATTAATAACCGATCACATTGATTTATCAGTCTACTCAGGCTTTAGCAGAGCTCAGTAACGCTGAGATTAATAACCGATCACATTGATTTATCAGTCTACTCAGGCTTTAGCAGAGCTCAGTAACGCTGAGATTAATAACCGATCACATTGATTTATCAGTCTACTCAGGCTTTAGCAGAGCTCAGTAACGCTGAGATTAATAACCGATCACATTGATTTATCAGTCTACTCAGGCTTTAGCAGAGCTCAGTAACGCTGAGATTAATAACTGATCACATTGATTTATCAGTCTACTCAGACTTTAGCAGAGCTCAGTAACACTGAGATTAATAACTGATCACATTGATTTATCAGTCTACTCAGGCTTTAGCAGAGCTCAGTAACGCTGAGATTAATAACTGATCACATTGATTTATCAGTCTACTCAGGCTTTAGCAGAGCTCAGTAACGCTGAGATTAATAACTGATCACATTGATTTATCAGTCTACTCAGACTTTAGCAGAGCTCAGTAACACTGAGATTAATAACCGATCACATTGATTTATCAGTCTACTCAGACTTTAGCAGAGCTCAGTAACGCTGAGATTAATAACTGATCACATTGATTTATCAGTCTACTCAGGCTTTAGCAGAGCTCAGTAACACTGAGATTAATAACTGATCACATTGATTTATCAGTCTACTCAGGCTTTAGCAGAGCTCAGTAACGCTGAGATTAATAACTGATCACATTGATTTATCAGTCTACTCAGGCTTTAGCAGAGCTCAGTAACGCTGAGATTAATAACCGATCACATTGATTTATCAGTCTACTCGGGCTTTAGCAGAGCTCAGTAACGCTGAGATTAATAACCGATCACATTGATTTATCAGTCTACTCGGGCTTTAGCAGAGCTCAGTAACGCTGAGATTAATAACTGATCACATTGATTTATCAGTCTACTCAGGCTTTAGCAGAGCTCAGTAACACTGAGATTAATAACCGATCACATTGATTTATCAGTCTACTCGGGCTTTAGCAGAGCTCAGTAACGCTGAGATTAATAACCGATCACATTGATTTATCAGTCTACTCAGGCTTTAGCAGAGCTCAGTAACGCTGAGATTAATAACCGATCACACTGATTTATCAGTCTACTCAGGCTTTAGCAGAGCTCAGTAACGCTGAGATTAATAACTGATCACATTGATTTATCAGTCTACTCAGACTTTAGCAGAGCGCAGTAACGCTGAGATTAATAACCGATCACATTGATTTATCAGTCTACTCAGACTTTAGCAGAGCTCAGTAACATGAGATTAATAACCGATCACATTGATTTATCAGTCTACTCAGACTTTAGCAGAGCTCAGTAACGCTGAGATTAATAACCGATCACATTGATTTATCAGTCTACTCAGACTTTAGCAGAGCTCAGTAACGCTGAGATTAATAACCGATCACATTGATTTATCAGTCTACTCAGACTTTAGCAGAGCTCAGTAACGCTGAGATTAATAACCGATCACATTGATTTATCAGTCTACTCAGGCTTTAGCAGAGCTCAGTAACGCTGAGATTAATAACCGATCACATTGATTTATCAGTCTACTCAGGCTTTAGCAGAGCTCAGTAACGCTGAGATTAATAACCGATCACATTGATTTATCAGTCCACTCAGGCTTTAGCAGAGCTCAGTAACGCTGAGATTAATAACCGATCACATTGATTTATCAGTCTACTCAGGCTTTAGCAGAGCTCAGTAACGCTGAGATTAATAACCGATCACATTGATTTATCAGTCTACTCAGGCTTTAGCAGAGCTCAGTAACGCTGAGATTAATAACCGATCACATTGATTTATCAGTCTACTCAGGCTTTAGCAGAGCTCAGTAACGCTGAGATTAATAACCGATCACATTGATTTATCAGTCTACTCAGACTTTAGCAGAGCTCAGTAACGCTGAGATTAATAACCGATCACATTGATTTATCAGTCTACTCAGACTTTAGCAGAGCTCAGTAACGCTGAGATTAATAACCGATCACATTGATTTATCAGTCTACTCAGACTTTAGCAGAGCTCAGTAACGCTGAGATTAATAACCGATCACATTGATTTATCAGTCTACTCAGGCTTTAGCAGAGCTCAGTAACGCTGAGATTAATAACCGATCACATTGATTTTTCAGTCTACTCAGGCTTTAGCAGAGCTCAGTAACGCTGAGATTAATAACCGATCACATTGATTTTTCAGTCTACTCAGGCTTTAACAGAGCTCAGTAATGCTGAGATTAATAACTGATCACATTGATTTATCAGTCTACTCAGGCTTTAGCAGAGCTCAGTAATGCTGAGATTAATAACCGATCACATTGATTTATCAGTCTACTCAGGCTTTAGCAGAGCTCAGTAACGCTGAGATTAATAACTGATCACACTGATTTATCAGTCTACTCAGGCTTTAGCAGAGCTCAGTAACGCTGAGATTAATAACCGATCACATTGATTTATCAGTCTACTCAGACTTTAGCAGAGCGCAGTAACGCTGAGATTAATAACCGATCACATTGATTTATCAGTCTACTCAGACTTTAGCAGAGCGCAGTAACGCTGAGATTAATAACCGATCACATTGATTTATCAGTCTACTCAGACTTTAGCAGAGCTCAGTAACGCTGAGATTAATAACCGATCACATTGATTTATCAGTCTACTCAGACTTTAGCAGAGCTCAGTAACGCTGAGATTAATAACTGATCACATTGATTTATCAGTCTACTCAGACTTTAGCAGAGCTCAGTAACGCTGAGATTAATAACCGATCACATTGATTTATCAGTCTACTCAGGCTTTAGCAGAGCTCAGTAACGCTGAGATTAATAACCGATCACATTGATTTATCAGTCTACTCAGGCTTTAGCAGAGCTCAGTAACGCTGAGATTAAGAACCGATCACATTGATTTATCAGTCTACTCAGGCTTTAGCAGAGCTCAGTAACGCTGAGATTAATAACCGATCACATTGATTTATCAGTCTACTCAGGCTTTAGCAGAGCTCAGTAACGCTGAGATTAATAACCGATCACATTGATTTATCAGTCTACTCAGGCTTTAGCAGAGCTCAGTAACGCTGAGATTAATAACCGATCACATTGATTTATCAGTCTACTCAGGCTTTAGCAGAGCTCAGTAACGCTGAGATTAATAACCGATCACATTGATTTATCAGTCTACTCAGGCTTTAGCAGAGCTCAGTAACGCTGAGATTAATAACCGATCACATTGATTTATCAGTCTACTCAGGCTTTAGCAGAGCTCAGTAACGCTGAGATTAATAACTGATCACATTGATTTATCAGTCTACTCAGACTTTAGCAGAGCTCAGTAACACTGAGATTAATAACTGATCACATTGATTTATCAGTCTACTCAGGCTTTAGCAGAGCTCAGTAACGCTGAGATTAATAACTGATCACATTGATTTATCAGTCTACTCAGGCTTTAGCAGAGCTCAGTAACGCTGAGATTAATAACTGATCACATTGATTTATCAGTCTACTCAGACTTTAGCAGAGCTCAGTAACACTGAGATTAATAACCGATCACATTGATTTATCAGTCTACTCAGACTTTAGCAGAGCTCAGTAACGCTGAGATTAATAACTGATCACATTGATTTATCAGTCTACTCAGGCTTTAGCAGAGCTCAGTAACACTGAGATTAATAACTGATCACATTGATTTATCAGTCTACTCAGGCTTTAGCAGAGCTCAGTAACGCTGAGATTAATAACTGATCACATTGATTTATCAGTCTACTCAGGCTTTAGCAGAGCTCAGTAACGCTGAGATTAATAACCGATCACATTGATTTATCAGTCTACTCGGGCTTTAGCAGAGCTCAGTAACGCTGAGATTAATAACCGATCACATTGATTTATCAGTCTACTCGGGCTTTAGCAGAGCTCAGTAACGCTGAGATTAATAACTGATCACATTGATTTATCAGTCTACTCAGGCTTTAGCAGAGCTCAGTAACACTGAGATTAATAACCGATCACATTGATTTATCAGTCTACTCGGGCTTTAGCAGAGCTCAGTAACGCTGAGATTAATAACCGATCACATTGATTTATCAGTCTACTCAGGCTTTAGCAGAGCTCAGTAACGCTGAGATTAATAACTGATCACATTGATTTATCAGTCTACTCAGGCTTTAGCAGAGCTCAGTAACGCTGAGATTAATAACTGATCACATTGATTTATCAGTCTACTCAGGCTTTAGCAGAGCTCAGTAACGCTGAGATTAATAACCGATCACATTGATTTATCAGTCTACTCAGGCTTTAGCAGAGCTCAGTAACGCTGAGATTAATAACTGATCACATTGATTTATCAGTCTACTCAGACTTTAGCAGAGCTCAGTAACACTGAGATTAATAACCGATCACATTGATTTATCAGTCTACTCAGACTTTAGCAGAGCTCAGTAACGCTGAGATTAATAACTGATCACATTGATTTATCAGTCTACTCAGGCTTTAGCAGAGCTCAGTAACACTGAGATTAATAACTGATCACATTGATTTATCAGTCTACTCAGGCTTTAGCAGAGCTCAGTAACGCTGAGATTAATAACCGATCACATTGATTTATCAGTCTACTCGGGCTTTAGCAGAGCTCAGTAACGCTGAGATTAATAACCGATCACATTGATTTATCAGTCTACTCAGGCTTTAGCAGAGCTCAGTAACGCTGAGATTAATAACCGATCACATTGATTTATCAGTCTACTCAGGCTTTAGCAGAGCTCAGTAACACTGAGATTAATAACCGATCACATTGATTTATCAGTCTACTCAGGCTTTAGCAGAGCTCAGTAACGCTGAGATTAATAACCGATCACATTGATTTATCAGTCTACTCGGGCTTTAGCAGAGCTCAGTAACGCTGAGATTAATAACCGATCACATTGATTTATCAGCCTACTCGGGCTTTAGCAGAGCTCAGTAACGCTGAGATTAATAACTGATCACATTGATTTATCAGTCTACTCAGGCTTTAGCAGAGCTCAGTAACGCTGAGATTAATAACTGATCACATTGATTTATCAGTCTACTCAGGCTTTAGCAGAGCTCAGTAACGCTGAGATTAATAACTGATCACATTGATTTATCAGTCTACTCAGGCTTTAGCAGAGCTCAGTAACGCTGAGATTAATAACCGATCACATTGATTTATCAGTCTACTCAGGCTTTAGCAGAGCTCAGTAACACTGAGATTAATAACCGATCACATTGATTTATCAGCCTACTCGGGCTTTAGCAGAGCTGAGTAACGCTGAGATTAATAACTGATCACATTGATTTATCAGTCTACTCGGGCTTTAGCAGAGCTCAGTAACGCTGAGATTAATAACCGATCACATTGATTTATCAGTCTACTCAGGCTTTAGCAGAGCTCAGTAACGCTGAGATTAATAACCGATCACATTGATTTATCAGTGTACTCGGGCTTTAGCAGAGCTCAGTAACGCTGAGATTAATAACCGATCACATTGATTTATCAGTGTACTCGGGCTTTAGCAGAGCTCAGTAACGCTGAGATTAATAACCGATCACATTGATTTATCAGTCTACTCAGACTTTAGCAGAGCTCAGTAACGCTGAGATTAATAACTGATCACATTGATTTATCAGTCTACTCAGACTTTAGCAGAGCTCAGTAACGCTGAGATTAATAACTGATCACATTGATTTATCAGTCTACTCAGGCTTTAGCAGAGCTCAGTAACACTGAGATTAATAACTGATCACATTGATTTATCAGTCTACTCAGGCTTTAGCAGAGCTCAGTAACGCTGAGATTAATAACCGATCACATTGATTTATCAGTCTACTCAGACTTTAGCAGAGCTCAGTAACACTGAGATTAATAACTGATCACATTGATTTATCAGTCTACTCAGGCTTTAGCAGAGCTCAGTAACACTGAGATTAATAACTGATCACATTGATTTATCAGTCTACTCAGGCTTTAGCAGAGCTCAGTAACGCTGAGATTAATAACCGATCACATTGATTTATCAGTCTACTCAGACTTTAGCAGAGCTCAGTAACGCTGAGATTAATAACCGATCACATTGATTTATCAGTCTACTCAGACTTTAGCAGAGCTCAGTAACGCTGAGATTAATAACCGATCACATTGATTTATCAGTCTACTCAGGCTTTAGCAGAGCTCAGTAACGCTGAGATTAATAACCGATCACATTGATTTTTCAGTCTACTCAGGCTTTAGCAGAGCTCAGTAACGCTGAGATTAATAACCGATCACATTGATTTTTCAGTCTACTCAGGCTTTAGCAGAGCTCAGTAACGCTGAGATTAATAACCGATCACATTGATTTATCAGTCTACTCAGGCTTTAGCAGAGCTCAGTAACGCTGAGATTAATAACCGATCACATTGATTTATCAGTCTACTCAGACTTTAGCAGAGCTCAGTAACGCTGAGATTAATAACCGATCACATTGATTTATCAGTCTACTCAGGCTTTAGCAGAGCTCAGTAACGCTGAGATTAAAAACTGATCACATTGATTTTGATTTAGTGTTTTTTTTATTTTTAGAGCACTTCTTTAAATAAAATGTGATGTTTTAAAATAGCACTTATGATGCATCTTTTAAACGTACTTTTAAAAATATTTTAGTAAAAGTATAAAATTATACCTATTTTGAATACTTGCCTTCACAAAATGTAACTTGGACTGAATACAGATACTTTATTCCTGTGTTCTGAATATGCGTTTCTATTATATCCCATCCATGAATGAGACACATGCATATGTTTATTATAATCCCAGATGTTCCAACATTCCACTCACACTCTTTCTAATACGTCTTTAATAAAGTCTTTAAGTTTGTTTGCACGATCTGTGTCCAGCAGAGTTTAGTGCCCTGTACTGATATTGAGATGTGCTCATGGCGCGGCTTAGACAGAACAGCTGTTGCGTCCACCTCTGTCCAGCGGACCACACTGTGATTAAGTCTGATGCAAATGTACACAGCACAATTAAAATAACAAATCCTTGGATTGTGTGTGGATGGCAGATGGAGTCTGCAGACATGCCCTCCAATATTTCTTATTCATTTGACAGATTATTCCAGCTTTATCGTTCTCAAAACCAATTCTGTAGATCATCACAGCCATGATGTTATTCACAGTAACTAAATAAACTGGCCGTGAACGCGGCATTTAATGTTTTAATATTCAGTTCCTTCCTCCTAATTAGAGCTCCTTAACGAGCAGCTCGGTGCTACGTCAGAGTAATGAGCTCCGCCCACTCGCCGCTCAGCCGGCAGTTCGTTCTCCAGCTCCTTACACTAAATTCCCAAACTGTCGTCACCACTGAGCAGCTTTTCAGTCGGCAGCTGAGACAGAAGAACAGCTGAACAACCTGGAATCAGCCAGAAATGAACCCAACACCATTCGCCAGACGTGTCTGATCTTCAGAGTCGGACCAAATCAGACTGAGCCGTAAAACTGACCCAATATCAGGTTCAGCTCAGTTTGGTCAGTTTCTCCAGATCAGTATTAATGTTGTTTTGTTCCAGCCGGTCTGTGAAGCTTCTTACAGCCCGTTTAGTTTGGCGAATGGTGTTGGGTTCATTTCTGGCTGATTCCAGGTTGTTCATCTGTTCTTCTGTCACAGCTGCCGACTGAAAAGCTGCTCAGTGGTGACGACAGTTTGGGAATTTAGTGTCGTCTCGTCTTCAGAGTCGGACCAAATCGGCTGTCGGTCAGATGTGGTCTTAACAGCGTCCGTTTTCTGTTTGTGGCAAAGTAAGAAGTAAAAACGTTCAAATGGTTTGAGCGTCTCCTACAGCTGTCAGAGTCGTTGCTTAGCAACGCTGTCTCAGCGGAGTGATACTGTGTTTGTGAACAAACTGTGATGTTATGGTGAAATAACTGCAGTTAGAACTCCTCTCAGCCAATCAGCTCGCGTGGGTGAAATTAACTGTTGTATAAAGTGTAATGAACATGTAAGTAGAAAATAGGGAACACTTTATTTGGATGGTCCACTGTAAATTCTTTGTAGACGCTCATTATATCTTTTAGTAACTTTTAACTCAATATACAACTGAACTTGAAGTTTAGAGTGAATGATTCTATTAAATCTGTGTCTGAGCCTAAACCTATTCCTAAATCTAACCTCAAGGCAAAACATATATCTAATCCTAAACCCTAACCATAATGTTTGTGATAAGCCCAGGTTCCAAATCCTCTGTCTCTATCTCTGTGTCTTTGTGATGATCCAGCTCAGAAATCTGGTTAAAACCCTTCCTGAATCTGCAGAGCCGCCTTTTCCATTCGATGTTATCTTGAGATCATACGAGACTCACATCAGGAGTTATGAGCCTGTGAAGAGGGGCTGAGATACACCTCATCTGCCTCTCAGCATGTGGAGCTGCTGGATTCGTGCGTCCGTCTACATTCTGTGTGAAACTGACCGACGGACACTCGGGAGATCACTAAGGACTGACCGTCATGCCGGAAACCCTTCACTCTTCATTCAGTCCACAACGGAGACCCGAGTGAAACGGCGTCAGAGAGTTTCCAGCTGCTGAAGCTGCTGCAGCGGGTTTGGAAAATAGTGATGAAGATAACGGAGCGTTTAGATATGAAACATCTGAGGATCCTGTTATATGAAGAGCCTTTAGAGGAGAGATTAAGAAGAGATGAACACATCGAGAAAATGTCCTCAGAACCCAGAGGGTTAAAGATGAGCGATATAAGCCAGCCTCGTCCCCAGAAGGTCGCCGGTTTGATCCTCTGAGCCAACAGTATGTGACTGAAGTGCCCTTTAGTAAGACACCTAACCCCCAACTGCTCTCTAGGTGCTGTCGATAGGGATGCCCGCCGCTCCGGGCAAGTGTACTCACTGCTCCCTAGTGTGTGTTCACTAGTGTGTATGTGGAGTTTCACCGCACAAATGGGTTAAAATGCAGAGGTGACATTTCCCCTTAGTGAGACTAATAGGGGTCACTTAATCTAATCTTAATCTAAAAATTCTTGTAGGTCACAGAGACGGAGCCTTCAGTCCGACAGCCTCAGCTGCCCAGCAGAACAGCAAAAA